>NW_028174760.1:2500-10000 GCF_963971535.1 Notolepis coatsorum
GTTCAGTCTAAAGGTCTGATCCTTCACTGTTCATTCTAACAGTCTGATCCTTCACTGTTCATTCTAACGGTCTGATCCTTCACTGTTCATTCTAAAGGTCTGATCCTTCACTGTTCATTCTAACGGTCTGATCCTTCACTGCTCATCCTAAAGGTCTGACCCTTCACTGTTCATTCTAACAGTCTGATCCTTCACTGTTCATCCTAAAGGTCTGATCCTTCACTGTTCATTCTAACAGTCTGATCCTTCACTGTTCATTCTAACAGTCTAATCCTTCACTGTTCATTCTAAAGGTCTGACCCTTCACTGTTCATCCTAACAGTCTGATCCTTCACTGTTCATTCTAAAGGTCTGATCCTTCACTGTTCATTCTAAAGGTCTGATCCTTCACTGTTCATTCTAACGGTCTGATCCTTCACTGTTCATTCTAACAGTCTGATCCTTCACTGTTCAGTCTAAAGGTCTGATCCTTCACTGTTCATTCTAACAGTCTGATCCTTCACTGTTCATTCTAAAGGTCTGATCCTTCACTGTTCATTCTAAAGGTCTGATCCTTATATGTGACTCTAGATGTTGTTTGTGTCCCCTGTGTGTGAGCAGCACTGAGACCAACTCATTGTAATAAACATAATTCTGATTCTGAATCTGAAAAGTGCTCCTAGTTCTCGTTCTCGTTTAAGTTTATTTGGATCCCCATTAGCTGTTACAAATGGCAACAGCTCCTCTTCCTGGGGTCCACACAAAACAATAAATACAAACAAACGACATAATTAAAAATAAAACCAACAATAAACAATATACATAACATAATCAAACATAATTCCCCCCCACACCCATCCAACCCAACCCACCTCATCACATTAGCATTATACCAAAATATTACAAAATGACTAGTAGTAGTAAAATAATAAAATGTTCTATATCAAGCATTGTGCCTGTACTAAAAAATGACCTCTTTACTTGCTTTTTAAAGCTTTATTTGCTTGTTGCTTGAGTAATTATATATGGCAACCTATTCCACTGTGAGATGGCCCTATACATAGCAATTATTTTCATTGCATTTGATCTCGGTAGAGGAATTGAAACATGACCCCTGGTAACTTGTCTTGTCCTGTGTAGCTCATGTCTGTCATGGGAAAAAGTTATTCTTGAGTAGAGGCAGCTTGTTGTTGTTTAGACAGTTATATTCCTGAATAGTGTTAGTAGGCTGCGTGTCGATCTGTCCTCTACTTTCAACCTGTTCTCGTAGAACACCCGAGTGCAAGACGAGCTGCTCTATTCTGCACAATCTGAAGTTTGTTGAGATCTTTTTTTGCTGCACTGCACCAGATTGCTGGGCAGTAGTCAAGGTGTGATGACACTAAGGTTTGAATAACCTGTAAGAGGGTAAGTGGCGTTAATAAAGAGGAGTATCTTCTTATCATAGATATTCCTTTCCCCATTTTACTTGTCACCTTGTCAATGTGATTCTGCCACGTTAGCTGTTCATCAAGCAGGACTCCTAGAAGTTTAGCCTCAGCAACCTGTTCTATACAGTTGCCTTTGATGGATAATCTTAATTGGTTCTGATGGTTTGAGCCAAAAATTATTTACAACCCACTGATGACTGACTGGCTGGTTTACTGAGTAACGGACTGAATGACTGATAGTACTTCACTACAATTAGCTTCTGACCTCACCGTTGCCTCGGTAACACACAGAGAGTAAAGGGGGGGGGGGGGGGGGGGGGTCACCAGAGGAAACAGCTGTGCTCCTATGACTGAACATCTGGCCCACCAAAGTGATTAGAGAGAGGAGCCCATGGCATTAGGGGTAATTAAAGAGATGAGGAGAGAACACACTATGTGCTGTGTGTATGTTTGTGCGTGTGTGTGTATGTTTGTGTGTGTGTGTGTGTGTGTGTGTGTGTGTGTGTGTGTGATGTAAATGACATATGTAACAGGGTGTGTGTGTGTGTGTGTGTGTGTGTGTGTGTGTGTGTGTGTGTGTGTGTGTGTGTGTGTGTGTGTGTGTGTGTGTGTGTGTGTGTGTGTGTGTGTGTGTGTGTGTAATGTAATGTAAAGGACACATATAGTAGGGTGTGTGTGTGTGTGTGTGTGTGTGCGTAATGTAAAGGACATATATAGCAGGGTGTGTGTGTCTGTGTTTAATCTACATTTTATTAAATGTATCTTTGCTTTTGTTATTTCTTTGTTATTTATTTTAGCCTATTGTAGTCTCTGCCTTATTGACAGATAAGGATCTAAATAAAGAATGAATTAAACAAAAGACAGGGAGACAACCATGTAATAATTAGCATATACTTTTGGCATCATTCAATTGACCTCAAGTCCCGCCCTCTTTTCTTGATCCTCCAATCACAACTGTCGCTTCCCTCAGACAAAAATGTGTCTGAAAATGGCACGTCGTTGTTTGACTTAAACGGTTTATCTGTTGTCTCAGTGAATAATTAGGACACATTCTGCTACTTAACCCTTTCACTGCCACAACACAGAAGGTTAACCCTTTACTATCACACTACAGAAGGTTAACCCTTTACTAGTAAAGGGTTAACCTTCTGTAGTGTGGTAGTGAAAGAGTTAAAGTGGTCCTTGGAAATGCTGCGAGCGCCGCCACAGGCCAGAACGTCACTGTTGCCATGGATACGCACGCTAGGTAGAGAGACACATTCAGAACATTGCTAGACATATTTTTTCACCAAGGAGCATAGCTGTCCCCGAATTGAGGGAATCTGTGAAAACAAGTTGCAATGTGTTTAAATTTCAACTCAACTCTCCTCTAACCTCCCTCCCTCTCTCCCTCCTCCCTCCTTTTCCTCAACTCTCCCCTCATCTTCTCTCCTCTTCTACCCTCCCCTGTCCTCCACCCTCCTCTTGTCCTCTCCTCCATCTTCTCCTCCCCCTCCTCTCCTCACGTCTACTTTCCTCTCCTCCATCTTCTCCTCCCCTCTCCTCTCCCCTCTCCTCTCCCCTCCTCTCCTCACATCTCCACTCCTCTCCTCCATCTTCTCCTCCCCTCTCCTCTCCCCTCCTCTCCTCACATCTCAAGTCAAGTCAAGTCAAGTCAAGAGTTTTATTTGTCACGGCATACAAGTATACAATGAAATGCGGGTGGTCTTGCCGGCAACGATGTTGCAATACAGTGGTACAACATATAATAGAATCCAATAAAAACAACATTGTGCAATAACAGGTAACAGGTAACATGGTGTGACATCTCGGTATCTGTACATAGTTATTTACAGAGCATATAGGACATGCTAGGTAGCTTTGGTAGTGCAATACACTGTTACTGTTGCTATACTAATTTAAAGTGGCCTTTCCTTTTGGCAATAAGTGTGGGTGAGTGCGGGATGAGTGTGTGCCCGCTCATGTTAAGTGTTAAAGTGGCTGCTAGTGCACAGCGTGCGTGTCGTGTGTGTGCTCATGTGTGCTTGTGTGTGGATAGTTCAGTGTTCTGTGGCACTCAATGTTCATTGTTCAAGGCTCTGATGGCCTGGGGGAAGAAGCTGAGCCTAAGCCTCTCTGTCCTAGTAGCTGGGGTTCGCAGGCTGAGCGCACCACTCTCTGTAGGGCCTTCTTGTCCTGTGCCCTGCTGTTTCCATACCAGGCAGTGATGTTTCCGGTCAAGATGCTCTCTACAGCTTCCTGAGTAGAAGGACTGGAATATCTTCCCCGATACTCTGAACTTCCTTAACTGTCTCAGGTGGTAGAGGCGCTGCTTTGCCTTCTTTACTACTGTGTCTATGTGTGTTGCCCATGTCAGATCCTCTGAGATGTGGACCCCCAGGTACTTAAAGCTGCTCACCCTGTCCACGGTAGCCCCGTTAATCCTCAGTGGTGTGTGTGTCTCCTGCTGTCCTCTCCTATAATCCACGATCAGCTCCTTGGTTTTACCAATGTTCAGGAGCAGGCTGTTGTCCTGACACCAGCGTTCCAGTACCTCAACCTCCTCCCGGTAAGGCCTTCTCGTCATTGTCCGAGATCAGCCCCACCACCACGTGTCGTCTGCGAACTTCACTATGGAGTTGGAGCTGAACTTGGCCACACAATCGTGTGTGTAGAGTGAGTACAGCAGGGGGCTCAGAACACAGCCCTGGGGGGACCCGATGCTCAGGGTGATGGTGTTGGAGGTCTGACCCCCCACCCTGACCGCCTGGGGTCTTTCGCTCAGAAAGTCCAGTACCCAGGCGCTCAGGGCGGAGCTCAGACCCAGCTCGATCAGCTTGTCCACCAGTCTGGTGGGGACTATGGTGTTGAACGCTGAGCTGTAGTCAATGAACAACAGTCTCACATAGCCCCCCTTCTGACGGTCAAGGTGAGAGAGGGTGCTGTGCAGTACCTGGGAGACCGCGTCGTCAGTGGACCTGTTTGTCCTGTATGCAAATTGCATAGGGTCCATATCACTGGGGAGGGAGGCACAAATGTGGTCCTTGACCAGCCTCTCGAAACATTTCATGACCACAGAGGTGAGTGCCACCGGTCTGTAGTCATTTGGACATGTTGGGGAGGGTTTCTTCGGTACAGGGATGATGGTAGACATCTTCTCCTCCCCTCCCCCACTCCCTCGCTCCTCCCTCTCTCCTCTCCTTCCTCTCCTCTCCTCTCCTCTCCTCTCCTCTCCTCTCCTCTCCTCTCCTCTCCTCTCTCTCCCCCTCCCCTCCCCTCTCCTCTCCTCTCCTCCCCTCCCCTCCCCTCCCCTCCCCTCTCCTCTCCTCTCCTCTCCTCTCCTCTCCTCTCCTCTCCTCTCCTCTCCCCCTCCTCTCCTCTCCTCTCCTCTCCTCTCCTCTCCTCTCCTCTCCTCTCCTCTCCTCTCCTCTCCTCTCCTCTCCTCTCCTCTCCTCTCCTCTCCTCTCCTCTCCGCTCTCCTCTCTTCCAGGTGGTTTGTGTGTATCATACCTCTATCCTGCTGTTCTCCAGGGCTGTCTCCAGCTCCACTTGGCTGCAGCCGTCTCCTGCTGGATGGGTTTGTCTGAGATGCTCGATGGCCGAGGCATGGAGGTGGTTCAGCTCCGAACGCAGTGAGGCTTAGAGGAGGGAGAGAGAGAGGGAGAGAGGAGGAAGAGAGAGAGAGACAGAGAGAGAGAGAGAGAGAGAGAGAGAGAGAGAGAGAGAGAGAGAGAGAGAGAGAGAGAGAGAGAGAGAGAGAGAGAGAGAGAGAGAGAGGAGAGAGAGAGAGAGAGAAGGAGAGATAAGTGGTCATTAAAGAATGGTTAGTGATGAAGAGAGAGAGAGGGAGAGAGAGGGAGAGAAGAGAAAGATCCTAACTAATTAGGAGCTGTGGGCACTGGGCAGCCACAGTTAGGCACCCGGGGACCAACTCCAGTTGTAATGCCAGTGTTTTGGTCAAGGGAGATGACAGGAGTATGTGCCTGAGATTCCTGAGATAAGGATGAGGAGCAGGCGGATGTGGGGGGGGGGGTGATTCATCTCCAGTCGAGAGAATAACGGAACGAGAGAGAGAGAGTGAATCATGAGAAGCTGATCAATTGGACTTTCATTTAAACAGACTTTATCAATGGACTTTAAATCACTGGACGTTATCACAAACTGCTGAGTATGTCAAGGGAGACCACATAATTCTGTGAAACTACCCTGTTTGGTTGAATAAATGTGCTCCTTGATAACTGTCAACTGAGTCGTGTGAGAAGGTGTTCATTCTGCCCGGGGATCATCAGATGTTTCCGTGAGCACACCAGAGGGATCATTAAAAAAGTACACAACGCAGGACACTATTGTATAGCCATCACTCACTGGGATTATCGGAACATCTATCACTCTGTATGCTATTCGTTCTTCTAGCATTCAGTTCTTCTCTGATCACAGACGTGAGTACTCTACCTGAAAGCATTTGTTATCGCTCACGTCGGGAGCATAATTGTTGGTGTCGTGCTTTGTCCACTTAGTATTCATTTATTCATTAAAGTATTTATCGTTTTGGAGACTAATGTCTTCCCTTTCTTTCCCAGTTTCAAAGTATTTGTTTTGGGATCATCCCTATGTTCCCCGCTTGATTGATTAAACATTTTATAAATTTGTATTATTTTATGAATTATTAATGTCCGCCTTGTTTCGAAACTGGTTAAGCTTAGGCCCTCTTTCGAAGTTGGTTAAGGTTAGAGTTTGGAATCAGGGCTGGTGGTCTAAAATGTTCAATCAATCAAGTGGGGAACATAGGACCCGGGGAACATAGGACCCGGGGAACATAGACATGCTCCCTTTGTTTTGTCGTGTTATGCTTCATGTTCACAATAAAGAAACTGTTTAATTGTGAAAGAACAACTATCGCATTCCGCCTCCTCTGTTAAACTCTGCAATTGGGTCCAACACACCTACCCCATCGTAACAGTAATCCCCTCTAACCAACAGCACCCCTGGTAATCCCCTCTAACCAACAGCATCACTGGTAATCCCCTCTAACCAACAGCACCCCTGGTAATCCCTCTAACCAACAGCATCCCTGGTAATCCCTCTAACCAACAGCACCCCTGGTAATCCCCTCTAACCAACAGCATCACTGGTAATCCCCTCTAGCCAACAGCATCACTGGTAATCCCTCTAACCAACAGCATCCCTGGTAATCCCCTCTAGCCATGGATATGAAGGAGCACATGCTTCTTTACAGCCAGAGTCTGGGGGAGGAGAGATAGTGTTACACACACTGTACACCACCGGAAAAGCTCATGACTCACTCTTCATTTGAATTCAGAATGAGTCACCGGCTCCTCCTGTGTGGTTAAATGGAGGTGGAACTGTGGGATTAGAACAGCATTAGAAGAATAGTGACACGTAACCAGACAACCTCCATGATGCCGTATGTTTGTATGATCATTGTTGTTCTATCAGTAACTTTTCTCATGCTGTTTTTCTCGGAAGGGTCTGTCTCGCATTATAAATCCTAGAGATCCTCAATCTCAACGAGCCTGAAAGGTTAAATAAAAGGGATCTTCGATCCTCAATGGGGCTTAAGTCGATCAAATGAAAGAGATCGCAATGAGGACTAGTCTGGTTAAATGAAAGTCTTACGCAGTTTTACAGAGGCTCACCCAAGGGTGCATTGCCCGAGGGCATGTTGGCAGTAGTTGTTGGGGGCGAGGTGGATAACGGTCAGGGGAATCAAACTAACACACAATCCCCCTTCAAGGAACTTCAACTGTCAACTTGTACAGATGCTACACATACATGCACACACACACACACACACTAGGGATGTGCATCTCCATCACTGAGGCCGATGCGATGCGCATCTCGATACGGTGCCAACAATACGATACATTAACGATACATTTGAAGCACCGGGCGATGCGATACGATTCCCCCCTGTTGAGATACGATACGATTCGATACGATTTGATTCAACATAATGCGATTCGGGGCGATACGATGCGATTCAACACGATGCAAAATGGTATGACAGAGGATTTGGTTGTATTCCTTATATGCAGCTTATATTATTATTAAAAATAAAATAATCTACTGTAAGACAATTTATATAAAAACT
>NW_028174760.1:12500-18772 GCF_963971535.1 Notolepis coatsorum
ATCGCGGGCAGCCTCTGTTCTGGCTCCGCTGACACTCCGCTGTCAGTGCAGCGCGGCAGGTGTGTCTGATTTGCTGCACTGATGTGGGCTTGATTGCCAACAGCTGCGCACTGCGGTCATTATTGAAAAAACAGCGGTCATTATTGAAAAATAATGACCGCTGTCGGGGGCTGTTGACCAATCCAAAGCAAGCATATTCGGCGAATGTGAAAACGCCATGTAATAATATTCCATAATTAAGCCTATAGGCTACTGTTCATTCGAAGGCGCACACAAGACTTGTTATGGAATATGAATGCAGTCTATTTCCACCGATTAGCTTTAGTTCTTATTTATTTATCCACTGTCATTTCAGTGTTGGTGAATAGACTATATAGTGTATTTCAATATAAGTTTAATTGATTAATGATATATTCGAAGGAATGCAGGTTTATAGCTATATCAACCCCCTCCAATGTACAGTAAATGACCAAGTATGGTTTTGTCAATATTCCAATGTACAGTTTTGCTTGTACAGTGTAAGTCTATCCCCACCCACCCCTCCTACCCAACCTCCTCCAACAGTTTCTACGTCAAATGTACTCTCTTTTCTGGACTCTTTTTGTATCACAAACAGTACTGTATTTGCAAATCTGGTATGTCATAAATGTATAGATGTAGCAGTACTGTCTATCTGTGTCGTGTGTGTCATATATGTTATGATGAATGAAAATGGGGGACCCTGATGTAAACAAGACGAAATTCTTTCTCTGGTCTGCAATCCCCTTATGTAATTGAGCTGGACTGTACTGTACCCATTCTGCAATCTGTTAATAAAGTTTTCAATCAATCAATCAATCAAACAAAGGTCTGTCCCATTGTCTGTCCCATTGTATACCAATCAATGGGATACATTGCATGTTGACCTACATTCTTTCAATGTATATAATTAATCATTAAAACAGATGTGTAACAAATAAAAAATACAAATTCCACAGAAGGCATTAAATTATTATTATTTTCAATCATTCACAATAATTGCATAATTGTGTTTGAATATCTGAGTAATTAAAGTAATTATACATTTGTCCAAAATAGCTGGTTCAGATATGGTTAAGCAGCTGCCCTGTGATCAGATGAATCCATATTATTTATTTTTCCGACATCAAATGCGTAATTTCTTATCGTACAAATATTGTCATATTTATTTGAATTATGATTAAGTAATTAATTCCAAGGAGGCCTGTAGCGTTGACGTGAAGGAATCACTATGAGAACACAGTCTGTCAAGTTATAATAACATTTTAAATTAGTCAATCAATCATGAGATTTGATCGTGGGCTGAGAGCATATTTAAGTGTGCTCCTCAGCACTCTTAAATCTGCTCTCAGCCACGATCAAATAAGATCTCAGGAAAGTTTGGGGACTCCCACTCCCAGCCCTAATATGTCTTAAATGGGCAGAAATCTGGCTAAGACGAAATATTTTGTCGTAACTTCGTTCGGGAATGAGACCCATTGTCCTCTCTCTCTCTCTCTCTCTCTCTCTCTCTCTCTATCTCTCTCTCAACAAGGCCTTGCCCTCTCTCTCTCTCTCTCTCTCTCTCTCTCTCTCTCTCTCTCTCTCTCTCTCTCTCTCTCTGTCTCTCTCTCTCTCTGTGTGCATGCATGTGTTTGGAGTGAGAATGGAGTGAGCAAGCGACTGCTGAGCTCGATCAGCTGTCAGCGGCATGGCTTTCACCAAACTGACAAGGAAACACGGCTTAAAGATCTCGCCAACGTTTCCTTGTTCAGTCGAGGATTGTAGCCTTGCGGTAGCAAAGGAGGTGGGAGCCCTGAGCATAAAGTCTGCTGCGAGGATGAATGGAGGGGTGGTGATATTTGTTGACGATGTAGTGAAAGCGAACACTGTCATTACAAACGGTGTGGTGATACAGGATACGTTCGTGTCAGTGGCACCTCTCGCTACGCCAGTGAAGAAGGTGACGCTGGCAAATGTTCCACCGTTTATATGTGATGAGTTTATCGCAAGAGAACTCGTCAGATATGGAAAGAGTGTGTCTCTTTCATCAGGCTGTAAAGCGCCTGAATTACAGCATGTTGTGTCTCATAGACTGAGACGACAGACATTCATGATAACGAATAAAAGTGACCAAGAGCTGGACTTAAGTTTTAAAGTTGTAGTAGACAGATTCTATTATACTATATTTGCCACAACGCAGAACATGAAGTGTTTTGGCTGTGGTAGAGAGGGGCACCTGAGGAGGTCTTGCCCAGGAGAGACGAGAATGTCGGTGGGGAGAGAATGGACATAACGGACAGCACAACACCAAGCCTCAAACACACACTGTGTAAAAACAGAATACTCATGCTGGGGGAAATAGTGGATGTAGCTGGGCCAAGCTTAAAGGATGGACATGCTGTGGCTAATCTGCTGGGTCTGAAATCAGTCTGACACATGGAATATATTTTAAAACGGTGGTCTGAAAAGTTTTCTTTGGAGGATTTTTATCTTTTGAGGATGTACTGTGTGGGGGAGGAGACCCCAGATGAAGAGGACCCTTTTCCAGAGTTGGATCTTTATCCAGATGTCAACGGCTGTTCTGGGCGTTTATTGGATGAAACATGTTCGAAAGGGCTTGACTTATATACTGTTGGTGGCAAGTGTTATGTCAAAGCTCTCAACACGGGCAAGCTAAACGGAAAAGAGGACTCCCCTCAAAGAAAATAACTGGAGATTTGCAGTGGAGAATTCTCCATGGAGCTGTTGCTGTAAATGCATTCATATCTGTTGTGAATCCTAATGTGTCAAACAAATGTCCTTTCTGTGGAGGCGTGGAAAATATCTTCCATTGTTTTTGTGTGGAAGGCTTGAGGTTTTATTTAATATATTGGAAACCTTGTTTTTGTCTCTCAGTGAGGAATGGTCCAAGGCTGCTTTTATATTTGGAGCTGCTTACAGGAAAAGCAATGCTATTAAGTGGAAACTGATACATTTCCTGTTGGGTGAAGCGAAAATGGCAATATATCTCATAGAAACAAAATCGAAAGAGAAGTGGTTCAGGAGTTGATCAGTGTGTTTTTAGCAATGGTAAGAGCAAGGGTCTTGATAGATTTTAGGTTTTATAAAGAGATGAAAAATGTTGATACTTTTGTGGAACAGTGGTGTTATAATGGTGTAATTTGCTCAGTGGTGGATGAGGAGTAAACAGGGATGTTTCATGTGAAAGTGCCTAGGGTGTTTTTAAGTTGTATACGTTTTATATGGTGGTTGGAGTTGCACTTAACACTTGCATGTGTTTTTTAGTTTTGATGAGGATATGTGAGGTATTGTCTAACAATATTTTTTTAAATAAAAATTAAAAAAAATGAAATCTCTCTCTCTCTCACCCAGCATGGCCTTGCCCTCGTCCTCCAGCTCAAAGCGTAGCGTCTGGAGCTCTTGTTCTGACTGCTGCTTCAGTGTGTCGATGCTCTGTCTGTGAGCCTCTCTGAGGGACTGCAGATCCGCGTGGTGCTGATGGCGAAGACGCTCTTCCAACTCCTGACAAAGGGAGAGAGGGGGGGGGGGGGGGGGGGATGAGAGAGGGAGAGGGAGAGAGGGGAGATGTGGGTAGTTTGGAGAACAGGGGATGGGGAAGAGGTGGAGAGAGGGAGGAGAGGAGAGAGTAAGAAAGAGGAGAGAGGGGAACATGAGAGAATGGGGGTTAAAGAGGGGGGTAGGGATGGGAGAGGGAGGAGGGTAAAAGAGGGGGTAAGGAGAGTGGAAGAGAAAAGAGAGATATATTAACACCTCAGTTGAATCCATATAACTCAGTAGCCATATATATATATGTTGGGAATATATTGTGCCAGTTTTGCCATCACTATGGTGGAGGAGTCACCTCTTAAGTTTAAGTTTTATGTTTTCTTAAGTTTATTTATACATTGTTTACCCAGGGACAGTGCGCATTAATCAACATCTTCAGTTTCCACATCAATGTAAATTTGCCAGAATTTGCTAATGAGCTCGTTTTTTTCAGAGTCCTACCATCACTACGGTGGAGGAGTCCCTCTGCCGCCATCTTAATAGGGGCTAACATTAAGTTTAATTAAGTTGTACCTTTATTAATCTCCTTGAGGAAATCCATCCTCTGCATTTGACCCATCCTAACTATTTAGAAGCAGAGGGCAGTCACACAAAGTGGCGCCCAGGGACCAACTTCAGTTGTAACGCCAGTGCCTTGGTCAATGGCAATGGTAGGAAACCTAGCATGCATGTCTGTATGGTATGGGAGGAAACCAGAGTACCTGGGCCCTCATTTATCAACAATGCTTAGAAAGTGTTCTATTTTCGTTCTTAAGCACAGCATTTAGAATGTCTCTACGCACAGAAAAATGTGCATGTCCTTGGTATCTATCTAGGGACATCTATGGATCTCAGGAAATGTATTCCCAGTGTCAAGACTATTGTGTCTGAGGGCGGCTGGGTAGCGCAGCGGACTAAGCGCCTGCCTACCACCGCAGAGACACTGGTATCGAATCCAGCTGTCAGCGGTACCTCCGGCTTGGTCGGTCGTCCATACTAACCAATTGGCAGTGTTAGCGGGTAGGAAGCCGGCGGGGTGTGTATCCTGGTTGTTGTAAACAGCGACTCCTACAGGTCGGTCGGGGCACCTGCTCAGCGAGGGAGGGAACTGCGGAAAGTAGTGTGAGCCTCCCACACGTTACGCTCCCCCAGTGAGCGTCCTCGCTGTCAGGTGAAAAGAAGCGGCTGGCTGACTCCGCATGTATCGGAGGGGACATGTGATAGTATCTATCAACCCTCCCTAGACCGGCAAGTGGGGGGCAAATGCGCACAATGACCAGGAAGGGGAGGGGGGAATTGGCATAACGACTAAATTGGGATGGGAGAAAAAATACAGAAAAAAGGAGGAGAAAAAGTAGAAAAAAATAAGACCATTGTGTCTGTTACTATGCTTGAGTAAATTGTAATGAACCGAAGGAGAATATAAATGATTATTATTATCTTTTTTTTCCTTTGACGGTGAATAACACCATGCTAACATTGGCCAGACGTGAAGATTTGCCACTGAGCTCATTCAGCACTTTCTTGAGATCAAGTGTACTAAAAATCTAAGCAAATGAATAAAGGGCAGATGATTTACAGGGGTCATTGGTAAAAACCATTGATAAACAAACATAGTGCTGAAAATATACCGTAAATCCTCAAATAGAGGAGGGACCTCTCATAATGGCCGGGGGTTTGATGCATTTAGACAAACACAGGCCGGTCTCTATTATAAGGTCGCAAAAAAAGTATTTTTATTTTTTTTCGTGCCGTGATATAGAATGAGATAAACTCTTGCCAATGGAAATCAAGTGCTGCCTCCCGCTACACTGACTACCGTACATTAACGTTTCCCTCTGGTTAGCTTTAGCGCTAGCCACTAGCTAACGTTGTCATAATATCTAGATATGTGGTGTCAGCTGGATGACGTTGACTTCGTTTGCAAACGTTAACGTTCGCTATCTATATGGCGTTGGCAGGAGAGGCTGGCGTTGTCCAGTTGACACATTAGAGATCATGATGCTATGACAGCGTTAGTAGCTAAAGCTACTGCATGTCAACAACTCGATTCGACGGAGGAAGTCGAGAAGGTACCACACGCTAAACCGTCCCCGGACCCCACAGCCTAGTATAGACTGTTCCAACTTCAGTGTGTGAATTACGTTAATCCCACAATTAATCAACTGCACTCAATATTTAAATACCAATGCTAGTCTAAATAAATGTAGACAGACAATGTACGTATTAAAAAAGAAAAAAAAAAGAAAAAAAGAAGAAAAAACAATAATAATAATAATAATAATAATAATAATAATAATAATAATAATAATAATAATAATAATAATAATATTATTATTATTATTATTATTATTATTATTATTATTATTATTATTATTATTATTATTATTAATATTATTATTATTATTATTATTATTATTATTATTATTATTATTATTATTATTATTATTATTATTATTATTATTATTGTTTTTTCTTCTTTTTTTCTTTTTCTTTTTTTTTATAATAATAATAATAATAATAATAATAATAATAATAATAATAATAATAATAATAATAATAATAATAATAATAATAATAATAATAATAATAATAATAATAATAAGATAAGATAAGATAAGATAAGATAAGATAAGATATTACTTTATTAATCCCCTTGGGGAAATTCCAATGACACACACATACAGCTCAATGTCTCATTAATAATAATAATGCAATAAAAGTCT
>NW_028174759.1:0-5000 GCF_963971535.1 Notolepis coatsorum
CTCAGATCAAACAGTGATGACAGAACGATGTATCATAACTTATACATAATAAAAAGTGTAGAAGCTACCGTACCTGTTAATGACCAGGCTGTGGACTCCGTACTTGTTGTCGATCTTGTACTTTCCTGGGGCGCTCAGCGGAGAGATAGGAACCCCTCCCTTATACCTGTAGAGAGACCAGGGGTCAGTCACACCTTCACACTGGGACCGGGACCGCACTGGGACCGGACAGACGGGCCGATCCCCATCATTCAAGTATCGACTGATATGAAGTCTCATGTTATGAAATTTTATGATTTGGTTTATTATAGAATTATGCAAATAATGTACAGAGCTAAAGCAAAGTTACTCCCGGACGGGGTGAAAAGTTTTTTTTTTCAATACATGAAAGAAAATATGATTTGAGCGATATTTGTAAATGTACTGTTCAAAAAGCTAAGAAAGGGATTAAAAGGAGGTGTATTTATATTATTGGGGTTAACTTGTGGAACAATGCTGATATATACAGTTAAGAATGAGTCATTCGCTTTTGGTTTTAAAAAAAATGGTTTGTAAAGCTATTTTTGAAAACTACAAGGGTGAATAATACTGTTTTTTGCTATTTTCTTTTAGAACGCTGTTTTGGAGTCTTAATGTTGTTAAGAATATAGGACAGGTATGTTTAAGCATTATGCTTAAGTCTGTACCTTTTCAGTCACTGTAAAAAATCAAATATTGATAAATGATGGTGTATATTGTATTGTGTGAGATGATGACTGAATAAACTACTACTAAACTACTACTAGGTAAGGTAACTGGACAGATATAATTGAGAAAGAGCTCCATTAGAGACCTACCGTAACGTCCTCTATGAGCCACGGATGCAGAAAATCAACTGTCTCTGCATCCTGACACACGTCACACATAACTCTCTGTATTGTGTTTTATCACAATATTATGAAATTATTACTATTATTATATTAGTCTTATCCTCATATCAGTCTGATATCAGTACATCCCTAAAAAAAAACTTTTTGGCCAACACATTATCAATAAAAGATTTACAGCTTCCTTTCAAAGACGTAAAGGTATATTTTATGTAAATGTGTGTTTTGCACATCAATATTACCTGCTAACTCACTTTTTGTTAAATATTACATCCTTATTCTAACATCTTATGCAGATAATCATGGTATCACTTTACTTCAGGAGCAGACATTATGATTATGTACCAAGGAACTATAACAAGGTATATGTTGTCTACTAACAAATATGAGTTAATTCCATAACAGGTATAGAAAATGGGGATTTGAGAGTCAAATGGAAAGTTCTAGAAGCATCAACAGCTTAACACACAATATAATTAAATCCTTGCACTGAAGAACAATAGAAGTCTGTTTTTAAATGTTTTGGACAGCCCAATCTATTAGCAGTTGTCAATCCTGTGAATCCTAAAGTGAATCATCATCAACCTCTACTGTCTTTGTCTATGAATGTAAGCAACGCTCTAACTTTAGACTTAAAACCTTGTTCGTCTAAAAACGTAAATGGCTATATGGCTACAATAGTTCCTACTGTAGGTATTTAAAGGAACACACTAACGTACCGTCTTCTCCAGAGTCAGACGAGAAGATATAGATACCAGTTTCCTCTCTATGAGTTCAGTAGAAAGTGATCCTGCTGCAAGCTAGCCTAGCTTAGCGAAAATGAACGGAAATGGATACGGTCCAGCTAGCCTCGCTGTATAGGCCAAAAAGGCCTCTCCCGGAGTTTTAAGCTATAGGCTAGCTGGTCTGTATCCGTTTCCATTCATTTGTGCTGAGCCAGGCTAGTTTACAGCCGGATAGCTTTCTACTGAACGCACAGGAGAGGAGATTGGTGTCTATCTTCTCGTCTGACTCTGGAGCGTGTTTCCCATAACTTCTGCGTGTTCCTTTAAATGTTACTGAGAGTCCAAAGTCAAGATCAGAAGACACTGCATCTCAATATGTGGAGTGAAACTGTGGGACTGTAGTCTGAATGTGGTGCTGAAGCAATGTCCAAATATGAGACCATTCAAACTGAATTATAAGAGAAATTATGTTCACGAGGTACAGGTATGAGGAAGGGATTTGACATTCACGGGTGTTTACATTTCTATTTAATTTCTTTCATGTTTTACATATAAGGTTTTAAATTAGTACACTCATTTGAGTAGTGGGAAAAGGGGTAGGATTAAATAAGTGTATACTTCTTCCTACTCCTTTTCGAACATGTAAATTGAGTTATGTTTTTGCTTTTGTTTATTTAAAAAGAAAATCATTACATTTCTTGAGATCAATGATTTGTTTTGATTTTATATTGTTTGTATTTTATTTACATGTTCGAAATAAAGATTTCAATTAGGGATGCTCGACATTGGCTTTTTTACCGATATCCGATATACCGATATTGTCCAACTCTTAATTTCCGATACCGATATCAACCGATACCGATATATATGCAAAAACGGAATAATTTCAGGTCATTAACATTACATATCTCTTGTCGTGGAATTAACACAACATTATGCATACTTTTGACAATAAATAAAATAAGAATTTGTTCTTACTTGCTTGCCTGGGTAAATAAAGGTTAGATAAATGTAAAAAAAAAAAAAAAAAAAAAAAAAAAAAAAAAATTAACGATACAGATCATTTCCGATATTACATTTTAATATCGGTATAGGCCGATAATATCGGACATCCCTAATTTCAATCAATCAATCAAAGAGAGTGGTCCAGTGAGAGGTGCTGACCACTTGACGACGGGCCGGGGGTGGCCCTGCACGGTGCAGAACAGCTTGAGGGTGGTCTTCTCCCACACCGTGTGAGGCCTCAGGGGCAACAGGAAGTCGGGCATCCGGTGGGCCTCCTCGTACAGGTCCTTCTTCTTCTGGTTGATCTCCAGAGCCTGCCCACAGACACACGGATCACATGTCACCAAGTGATATCTGGGTGGTCACAATATCTCTGATGACATGTGTGATGATGTTGATGTGCAGCGCCAGTGCTGCAGACTGTACACACAGGCCAATATGCTGCCACGGACATGTTATAATGTGTACTACAGACAATGTAAAAATAAGCCTGTTCAGAGCGCGTCTATATTTTCTACAACGGAGTTCGGCGATTTGCGAATCTGATTGGCCACTGACGTTTCTGGTCATGTGACATGTGCGCCCAATAGCGCAACGAGCTGTGTCTTTGCCCATTTCCGCGTCGAACAGCCTGCAAAGCACCTGGCGTTCTATCGCCATGCCCTAACCCTAACCCTAACCTTAACCAACTTCGAAAGAGTGCCTAAGCTTAACCGTCGGAATCAGGGCAGGCGTTCTATCGCCACGCTCTAAGACAAACTCTAACCTTAACCGACTTCGAACGAACGCCTAAGCCTAACCAGTGTAGAAACTTGCGGTCCCACGATTGGGCGCACATGTCACATGACCAGAAATGACACCGGCCAATCAGATTCGCAAATCGCCGAACTCCGTTGTAGAAAAATAACAGGCGTTCAGAGCCTATTGTACTCCATTTTATACTGCCCACCTCTGGTGTAATTATAGCACAGCAAAAATGAAAAAACTGCAGGTAGCATATAATGATGCATTTAGGATCCTCCCTAAGCTCCCAAGACGGACTAGTGCAACAAGCTATATGTTTGTGACAAAGAATGTCCCCACCTTCCGCGCTCTGCTGAGGATCCTAATGTTTAAAGTTATGTGTCGATTATTAGAGTCAATAAACAAGATAATATAGGTGCCATTAGTGATGTAAAACGAAGTGATGACAAGGTACTGTATCTGAATTGTGGAAACATTGGAATCGATGCCTTTATGTATTTTAATCTATGTTGTTGGCCTTGTTTCTTTTGTTATTGTATTCCTGTTGTTGTTTTGTATGTGTGTAAATATGGACCTTGAGTCTGAAATAAAGTCTTCATCATCATCATCATCATCATCATCATCATCATCATCATCATCATCATCATCATTATGGGTACCGTCCCAAATCGTACTCAAGTAAAAGTCAGAGCATCTGGCTAAAAACACACTTGAGTCAAACTTTAAAAGTTTCTACTTTTAAATGTACTTAAGTACTAAAAGTTAAAGTAAAAACTTTTTTTTATTCCGGGGCAATGAAATGTTCCGTTTTCGTCCTCTTCATCACTCGTACTATCGTTTGTGGCCGTCTTCTGTAGCTTGTCACTCTGACTGTCTATTCTTCTGATAGCAGGTGTTTAATCAGAGATCCCAGTCTTGCACAAGGACCAATCAGCATGGGTATGGGCGGGTTCATTTTCCATTGATGGGGATTTGATTGGCTGTTTTTAAATAAAGTGCGGCCGCAGGATTAATAACGTTAACGTCAGTTCGACCAGAGAAACAAATATACTAATTAAAATGGTTGGACCTGCGAGATTTGTACTTTGTTCTTTGTAGGTCTGTATTTTAAATTGTAAAAAGTATGTTTTTTTTCTCTGAAATGTAATTGAGTAAAAGTACAAGTATACAAACCTAATAATACTTGAGGAAAGTACAAATCCCCAAAAACTGCTTGATTTGGAAGAAGTCCTTGGTGATTGTGGTCACTTGGACTTCATTAGGAGATCGCTGATAATGCCCCCCTGGTTCGTGACGGCAGACGGGGCAGGAGGTGTCCCTGAGAGCCAAGCAGCGCGCAGTCGTTCAGTATTGACACGACTAAATGAGATGTCACGCTAAGATGTCCTGTTCTACAGTAGGACTTACTACTATAATACCTAATAAAACAAGTCATTAGGATAATATAACACAGCAATACATTTCAGACTGCCGATTCCATACAAAGAATATTATTATTAGTATTATTATTATTATTATTATTATCATAATTAGTATTATTATTATCATTATATTATCATTATTAATATCATTATTATTATTATCATTATTACCATTATCATTATTATTATTATCATCATTATTATCATTATCAAAATAATTATCATTATTATTATTATCA
>NW_028174759.1:7500-20991 GCF_963971535.1 Notolepis coatsorum
GCGTCCGTGACAGGGGAGGGTTGAATTGGATGATACGAAATTGGGATGGGAGAAAATATAGAAAATGGGAGAAAAAGTGGATCACAAAAAAAAATAATAATATATATTTTTTTCATTTATTTAACCTTTATTTACCCAGGCAAGCAAGTATACAATTTTTTTTTAATTTATTGTCAAAAGTATGCATAATATGTTAATTCCACAACAAGAGATATGTAACGTTAATTACCTGAAATTATTCTGTTTTTTTGGGGGGGAAACCCTGCATATATCGGTATCGGAAATTAAGAGTTGGACAATATCGGTATATCGTATATCGGTAAAAAAAAAAGTCAATATCGAACATCCCTACAAACAACACAAGGATAGTGAGCTTTTGTTAGCAAGAGGCGATATATAGGAAGCTAGATTTATCACATAGTTAAATGTCAAGGCGCTCCGTGGCCCATGTAGGGCCCCCCTGGACGCTAGGGGCCCCCTGGTTACACTGGGGGACTAATATAGGACACACGGTGGGCCTCCTGAAGCCATGATCCTTAACAGCTCAAACACGTCTTAACGATTACTATTCCACCTGTACTTCATATACCGTAATATATCACACCATTCTGTGTGTTACGGATCTGTATTCGCCGGTTTTCTGTGTTTTATGGTTTGATTTGATTTGATTTGATTTTTATTTGTCTCGAACATAGAAACATAAAACAAGTTTAAAAAACAAAAAGGTAAATAGTCAAAGACTATTTCCATACAATAACTGTTCGAGAAGGAACCGGGGGAAGTACATTTTTTATTTTTATTTTTTAACGTATCAAGCCCTGCCCCTTCCTTACAATATTTTACATTATAATTTAATATATAACAAATGTCCTACGGTGGGTTGTGTCGCTCGTCCTGCCTTAGGTCAACCAAGTCTACTTTAGTATTAACTTACACCTAAAATAGCCGGACACATATATATATATATATATATATATATAGTATGTAGCCTGTGACACTCACCTTTGCCGGAACACCGGTATGGTATAGGCTGGTTCCGCCATCGTCCTCTGTGGCCTGGTGCTGCACCTGGCTCACCGATTTAGAGCTTAACTTCCTGCGGGGGGATAACCGGTCGTTATGATATGATATGATATGATGTGATATTTGCATTTATAATGCGCCCCCCCAGTACATTTTTACATCGGTCCGGGGCGCAGCCCAGGGAAAACAGAATATGAATAAATGGACAGGACAAAGAAAACGGAACCAGGCAGACGGACGGACAGAGAACATGAGAACACCTCAGACACACAACACAACAGCAAAGTAACTCAGTGATGATCCAGAGCGAAAAAGGTGGGTTTTAAGCGAGGCCTTGAATGTCTGTACGGTGTTGGCAGACTTGATCTTGAGAGGGAGCTTATTCCACAGTGTTATGAGCCACGCATTCAATTTCAAACCTTTATTTAAACTCGAAAAGGCAACGGAGGTGTCGGTCAGTCACAGTCACGTCGAGTGTGCAATACATACAGAGATAAGCATAAAAGCGTCTAAAATCACACAGCATGTAAAATCATAACAATGAGAGGCGAAAAGCAAGGATAACAAATCAACTAAAACACGTACAACTCGACTGACAAAGGAGACGACAGAGTACAGCAACTTGCAATGGGCCTGGTCCACAAGATACACTACACCACTAAGGTACCCATGTACATGTCGAGATACTTCCCAAAGGTCAGTGAATACCACGACCACAACACCAGAGGGAGCTCCACAAATCATGTCAAACCCAGATTCGACTCAAACAAGGGACTAAACACGTTATGCTACATCAATGTGGAACGCCCTACCCAAAGCTGTAAAGGAATGTGAATCACTGTCCTCCTTCAAAACCACTCTCAAAGAACACCTACGGGAGGCTGCAATTCGAAACTGGCCCCGGTAAATGGCCAAACCCCCCTCCCAACACTCCCAATGTACAGTCCCCCCCCCCCTCAAATGTATATATTCTCTTTTAGAAACTTTGTCTGTAAATAAACAGTACTGTCTATCTGTATGTTATATATGTTATGATGAACTGAAAATGGGGGACCCTGATGTAAACAGGACGAAAGTCTTTCTCTGGTCTGCATCCCCTTAACAATTGTGTGTATTGTGCCGTACTGTATTGTACCCCATTCTGCAATCTGTTAATAAAATGTTCAATCAATCAATCAATCAATCAATTGGAGATCAAGGTTTTAAACTCTGCAACAGAGGGGAGAATCTGACGCTTTAAGGACTGTTGGAGTTCATTCCATGAGCTAGAGATACAACTTACTGCCACCTCCCTGTGTCAGAGTGCGCTCAGCGAGCGTGTGGAGGAGGGAGCCGCTCTCCGCTAGAATCTCAAGTTGGCTACTAGTCTCAAATAATAAAGATGGCGCCGTCAGGAGATCCCGACTGGAACAGACCGCGGACACGGACTGAACCAGAGACCAGAAAACGATACATTCCTCCTTTGATGGAAACTGGTCTGAAGAACAGCGACTTCATCTGATCAGCATCAATGACACGTGTGAAGAGGTATAAAGAAGACATGAGACATGTGGTAGGAGATGACATGAGACATATGGTATAGTAGGCTACATGACATGAGACATATGGTATAGTAGGCTACATGACATGAGACATATGGTATAGTAGGCTACATGACATGAGACATTTAGTAGGGGATGACATGACAACATGACAACATGACAACATCACTGCATGACAGCATGACAACATGACAACATGACAACATGACAACATCACTACATGACAACATGACAACATGACAACATGACAGCATGACAACATGACAACATGACAGCATGACAACATGACAACATGACTACAGTACTACATTACTACATGACAACAGTACTACATTACTACATGTCAATATCATTCACAACATGACAACATCACTACATGACAATATCACTACATGACAACATGGCTAGATAACAATATGGCTACATTTGATTTCAAACCTGTATTTATTCTCGAGAAAGGCATTGAGGTTTCCCTCGTTTACAATGCTGTTGAGATTACAGTTACAGTTACAGTTACAGTTACAAACTGAAGCAGCTTTGTAATCCTGTTTTTAAATCGTCCAGACATAAGCACTCACTTCCAAGTTGCATTCAGGAGTTGTTCCAGACAAGAGAGAGCCAATATAGACTTACTGTAGGGGAACTTGTGTATTCAATATCGCAAAGGCAAGGACAAATATAAAAAGTCGATGTATATCTGTTAAAGGGGCAAAACTATGGGATAGCTTTGACAAAGACGTAAAAATGCGTAGTTCGCTACATACTTTTAAGAAATTACTCAAATATAAGGTGATACATAAATATAAAACCTCATTATTATCCTAGTTATATTTTATCTATAACATAGCTGTGTTCAAATAGTGACAAAGGGAAAAAGAATATATGTGTATACAGTACGTTTTGTACATAAAACTATGAAACGATTGTAACCTTTGCTAAATGATATACTGAATTATGTTTATTTTTTGTATTTTTTTTGTGTAAATAGTGTAATGTAAAAAGGGTAGGCAATTATGAGCCTCGGCTTCAGCATACACCTTTTCTACTACTATGCTTTAAAAAAAAAAAAAAAAAAAAAAAGACAGAAATAAAATCATTCATTCATTAGTCTGCACTCTGGAGACCTAAAGCTCACTCTGGAGACCTGAAGCTCTGGAGACTAGAGCAGTCGATACTGTATTATGCAAATCATTGTAAACAACATCTCTAGCCCTAGAGAATATCATGGATTTTGTTTTGTTAATTTCAAGCTTAACACAATGAGCGCCAGATGGCGCTGTGGGCGTATGGCCGTTTTGTGCCAGCGCTTTGTTCAATGGGATAATGCCTGTGTTTGCAACTGCTAAAACTATATTAAATATTATAGCTATGGATCTAATAACGTTGTCGATTGTCAGTGAGTTTCTTCCGGTCAACATGCAAAAAACAGATAATTTTCTCATCCGTACATTTTCCGTTTTATACCGTGGTGAATATGAGTATAGTTTGAGTGGATCTGAGTAATCCCAGGAAAAGACGCGAAAACAGCATTTTAGTGAAATTCACTAAACACGTTGCCATTCCTCACTTGGATCAACAATCAATCTGAAATCAACGCTAGATTATCGGTATTATCTTTCATCATGCACGCATGAAAGGGAGACGGGGACGCGGGGCCACTCCGTGCTTTTGATCGCTACCAACACACACACACACACACACACACACACACACACACACACACACACCACCCCGACACGCTTCGATCGCGGGAAAGAATTATCGGATCAACGCAAGATCGATAACATACAGTCCTTACCTGGTCTATGATGTACTGCAAAAAGAATAAGCCAAATACTGGTCGCGTCAGTGTATCCAGCGTTATCCAGCATTGCATATGAAAGGGGGGGGGGGGGCTAGTCGATGCATGCTCTACTCCTTTTTTGGACATGTCTGCTAACCAAACACATTGCTCTTGACCTTTTGTTTATAATTCCTTATTTTTTTCTTTTTTTTAATGTTTTTCTTTTAATGTTTTTTTAATTTGTTGCTATGATTGTTTGGTTCGACGGAACAAGATATCGTGAGTTGTTTGGAGAAATATGGAGAATAACATGTCCAAAAATTAACTTTTTCATTCATTCATTCATTCATTCATTCATTCATTCATTGATATAAGCCGGAGTCTTGCCGGAGTGTATAGACCCCGCCTGCACGGCTCAGCTCGGCCGAGAAAAGAAACCACATCGTTTCAAATGGGGTGCAATAGCGGCCGCAAGGCGTTAGGTGGCGGTATCGGACCGCTGCGGTCTCACACAGAGTGTCACCCAGTCCTACAGCACAGCGGGATGAATAATGAATGGGAATAGCGAATTAAAAAAAAACGTATCCAATAACGAGTTAACTTCGCATCTTGCAGAGCATTAAATGAGAGTCGCAGGTTCTCAATGGCTAGTTGTACACTACAGGGTCAGCAATACAACAGTGTCATCTGCATAAAGACGAACTTGACATCCACTAAGAAATGAGACAATATCATTCATATAAATGGTCAATAAGACAAGACAATATGACTATATGACAATATTACTACATGATAATATCATTATATGACAACATGGCTAGGCTACATGACAATATGACTATATGACAACATGACAACAAGACAATATAACCACACAGCTACATGACAATATCACTATATGACAACATGACAACATGACAACATGACAACATGACAACATGGCTACATGACAGTTCTCCCCACATTGAATCTCTTAGTTACATCAATATTGTGCTGTCAGAACAGTAGTCCAACGTTTGTAGCTTAAGTATTTAATGAGGCGTTTAATGTTCATTTCACCAACGTCATCTGCTTTCAACCAGGAAGTGCCAACGTGAAATGCGTATTATAAACTGATACATCTTGTGGGATCTATGCACAAAAGCGAGTATTTTTTCCAGCAAATCTCTTAGTTACAACAAGATTGTATAATCTAAGCATGTGTGTTTGCAGGTTAAGTATTTAAAGATCACTTATGCCTAATAATACTAGGCAACTCGGGCTCGGAAATACAAGTAATCTGGACTCAAGGAAATGCAAAATGTGAAATGAGTATCTAGTGATCTATGCACAAACGTGATTCTTCTTTCCAGAAAATATTGCACTCTAAACAATCTCTAAAAAGCCCTGTTTGAAAATACAAGTCATCTGGAGTTACCGGTGCATTGAGGGGTCTGTTGCACGTTCCTGTTCAATTCGAGGACCAATATTATGGCAAAAGAGTCTGCAGGGAACACTGGTCTGTTCATGTAACCGTGATCACGGAGATCAGAGAAAAGTGTCCTTCCGTGTTCTAATGAGACACTGGACGCCTAGAGACCATTTTCACACGTCAACAGACTAATTTGCCTCAATGCAGACAACACTGGGCTGAAGGAGCAACATAGCACCGTGAAATGTAGTCCCTGGACTAAGTCCTTGTAGTCCTTGTAGTCCCTGGACTAAGAATTGAGAGTAACTTCAGTCGAAACTGGGCTTTGGAGAGCCAGAGATTCAGGACTTGAGCACCTCAAAGGCACTAAAAACAAGATTACAAACATCACAAAACAAACTGGTCGGACTACTGCTTGACCTTACTCCTAGAACCCACCTCACCCCTGCCCACTTTGACTACCTAGGATGGCTTAGAGTAGACGACAGAGTACAGCAACTTGCAATGGGCCTGGTCTACAAGATACACTACACCACTAAGGTACCCATGTACATGTCAAAATACTTCCCAAAGGTCAGTGAATACCACGACCACAACACCAGAGGGAGCTCCACAAATCATGTTAAACCCAGATTCGGCTCAAACAAGGGACTAAACACGTTTCGCAATTATGCCACATCAATGTGGAACGCCCTACCCACAGCTGTAAAGGAATGTGAATCCCTACCCTCCTTCAAAACCACTCTCAAAGAGCACCTACGGGAGACTGCAATTCGAAACTGGCCCCTGTAAATGTGCAAACCCAACCCCCTCCAATGTACCCCCCACCTGTAATGATATTATTGAGTACTCAAATCAGTACTCTGTTAGAACTGTAATGATATTATTGAGTACTCAAATCAGTACTCTGTTAGAACTGTAATGATATTATTGAGTACTCAAATCAGTACTCTGTGAGAACTGTAATGATATTATTGAGTACTCAAATCAGTACTCTGTGAGAACTGTAATGATATTATTGAGTACTCAAATCAGTACTCTGTGAGAACTGTAATGATATTATTGAGTACTCAAATCAGTACTCTGTGAGAACTGCAATGATATTATTGAGTACTCAAATCAGTACTCTGTGAGAACTGTAATGATATTATTGAGTACTCAAATCAGCAAGTATCCGAATATAAGTACTAGTACTTGGGGGAATGTTTATAAAACAAATATAGATCCTATTATTAAATTATACAGAAAAGAGCTAATAATAAACAAAGCTAGTTACCTTGAATCGACAAATCCATTATTCATAAAGTCCTGCACATTAAAATGTGTAGATATGGTGTACATAAAAAACTTGGAAATCATTTTTCATGCTAAGAGTAAAAGCCTACCAGCTTGTATTCAATGTCTCTTTCAACCAAGAGAAGGAAAGTATCATTTAAAAGAGGGCTGTGTATTCTTAAAACATGTAAAAAGGTAAGAACTAATGTAAAAGCTAGATGTGTTTACATTTTGGGAGTTAAACTATGGAATAGCCTTAGTGACGGGTTGAAGTTGTGTACCTCTCAGGGGAGATTTAAAAAAGCATTCAGGAGTACCGTTTTGAGTAAAACATCAAACATTTGTTTTTTTTCTTTCAAAAAAGTATATCTTGCAGCATATTTTAAGTTTTTCTTTCTCATATTAAAATATATTTAGTTTTTAAGAATTTGTAAGGGATAGGCAAAAATAAGCATGTGCTTCAGCCTATTCCTTTTTGTCGGTCGTTGATTTTGGATTTTGTGTGTGAGCTTACTTTGAATATGTACATTTGTGTTTTTTTTCCTTCTTTTCCTTTTGTAAGTCCACACGGGCGTGTTTGATTTGTCTGTAAACACACACACACACACACACACACACACACACACGCAGACACACACACACACACCATCTATATTCTAGGTTAAGATGGGGCACATCCATGAGCTGTGTGTAGATTGTCAGGTTCATCATCCATGTATGTGTAACTTTGGTTGCCATTGTCAATTTGGGCACGACTGTATCAGAATAACCCACAATGTACAAGTGCACTGATAATATTTGTGTCCTTTAAAAGCATTGTCTTTATGTGGACATAAATAAAGATTCTAAATGTGTGTGTGCGTGTGTGCATGTGTGTGTGTGTGTGTGCGTGCGTGCGTGCGTGCGTGCGTGCGTGCGTGCGTGCGTGTGTGTGTGTGTGTGTGTGTGTGTGTGTGTGTGTGTGTGTGTGTGTGTGTGTGTGTGTGTGTGTGTGTGTGTGTGTCTGTGTGTAAACTATACATCTGATTAGCACGATTACTCAGTAGTATACCCATTTATATATTTTATATCCAGTATAATGTACATTTATTTTCGTTGTACTGTACTTGTGCTGCATGACAATGACAATACATTTGAAAAAGAAAAAAATCTAATCCTATGACATATTGATTACATGAGAGATTTCCAGCCTCTTTTAGAGAATATTCATCCCACTCATCTCATCTATGCCAGTACAGGCTACAGCCATAGGGTTCCAACAGGAGACAGGCTACCATGGATGTAGCCCCCGTTAGCATTCCAACCTGTTCCCATAGATCAGCACTCTGTCTGCCTCACCTTACAAGACACACGGATCATTCTCAGCTATGAATAGCTCTGAGAGAAGTCCGACTATATTCCACGATTGGAGAGAGAACAGATAAATATAGCCAATATTATCAACAGAACTCAGAATGTCATCGACTAGTTACAATTAATTTGCCTATACCGACAACACAAGGACAAGCCCATTCATTAGTGGAGCCCTACTCTAAAAATGCAAATCGATTTTTAAGTGGAATTCCATGCAAATCAGACGCAAAAAACATGTCCACGTTCGCTCCTTCAGTGCAGCAGGCAGGACTCAGTATCGCTGCATGGGTCAATTATGATTAATTAACTTCCAGATAAGAATCTTAAGCCTAATTCTTTATTGGCCTACAGAGAGGGTCTTGAAAAGTGGGGGTCACCGACCTCTTAATGCAAAGGCATGCGGGTGAGTGAGCGCCCTGGCCGGGGAAAGTATAAACAACCCAACGGTCTAATTCCCACAGAGAGACAAATGGTCTAATGGTCCCCAATGACTATAATACAGACATCTTTAAAACTCGCTTCTTGCGTATTTTTAACAGTCGGGAAATGATCACTAATGAATAAATAAATAAATAAACGCATGTTCTCAGGTGAAAGCAGCTGCATGCATTAAGAGGAATAAGAATTTAATAAGAAACCGCTCAAGTTGGATGAAAATACAGGAGAGAAAGGCGACTCTTACCCCAACGGATGAATACACTTGGCCGCGCAGTGAGAGACGAGCCTGGAACACTTGCTGATGGAACCAGAACAGAACCCTCTTCTCCTCTTCCGTCTGCGGGGAATGCGTCGCCCCGTCCGCCCCATGTAGGGACGCACTTCAGACTATATATAGCTGCCTTTACATCCACTTTCACCCTCATTCTGCACTTCTTTGAGCACAAAGTTGCATCTGTATAGCTGACAACAAACCTTTAATTACTCGGGAGGAACGCTCCAGATTGATCGATTGATTGATTGATTGATTGATTAATTGGGGGATTTCGTGAGAGATGATCAAGGACAGACAGAAACATTTATTTGAACGATTTTTTTCTTAAATAGGAAATAGCTACACCACCCGTGGAGATTGGGATCAACTCTCTTCCTTATCCACGTTGAAAATAAAAAGCCAGTATTGAACACTGGAAGTGTGTTTTAGGAGTATAGGAGGATATAATCATGCAATGCATTCAATGTAAATGTAAATGCACCGTTTACAGCAGGATCAATTTACTAATTGGATTATATCACAGAGTCGGAGACACCTTGATGATCACAACTGTCATCATCA
Source organism: Notolepis coatsorum (assembly GCF_963971535.1). Taxonomy (NCBI): domain Eukaryota; kingdom Metazoa; phylum Chordata; class Actinopteri; order Aulopiformes; family Paralepididae; genus Notolepis; species Notolepis coatsorum. Next base: position 17,160 of record NW_028174759.1, read on the forward strand.
AATTGCTCGCATGATGAGTTTGAGACTATTTCCTTGGGGATCTCAAGACTAAAAAGCCTATGAGACCTTTTTAGGGGCTCGGTCGGTGGGTCGGAGTCTCCTTGCCTGCTGGCTGCTGCGAACACTCTGCCAGCAGCGACCAGTCTATTTTTACCCGCAGATGGAGTTCACACCACAGACACAGATATCCTTACTTACTGTATATATAGGAGGACAAACTGCCAACACTATAATATATTCTGATTCACAAAATCACCCTTTTAACACGAGCTCAAACAAAGAACCATGCCACCTTACAAATGGGTACAATTAAAATTCCTCAACTAAATGAATAATAATAATAATAATAATTAAAAGATCAAGTGTAATTGTCTCATCATAACTCATTAGTTAAAGCCTGTGCCAGCCTGTGCCAGCCTGTCTAATAATTACAGCACTACAGTAGGTCACTAGATCATTGTTAATAATTACAGCACTACAGTAGGTCACTAGATCATTGTTAATAATTACAGCACGACAGTAGGTCACTAGATCATTGTTAATAATTACAGCACGACAGCAGTATAGGTCACTAGATCGAATGGAATAAATGAAACCAACTCAGTAGGTCACTAGATCTCAGCTCCATACAAAATCACTCTTTCACCAACATATATAGGACGTTTTATACAAAACACTTTATTATTATTATTGATAGATTATACTCTCAGCTCCATACAAATCACTCTTTCACACTGCCGTGTTGACCAACATAGGACGTTTTATACAAAACACTTTATTATTATTATTGATAGATTATACTCTCAGCTCCATACAAATCACTCTTTCACACTGCCGTGTTGACCAACATATATAGGACGTTTTATACAAAACACTTTATTATTATTATTGATAGATTATACTCTCAGCTCCATACAAATCACTCTTTCACACTGCCGTGTTGACCAACATATATAGGACGTTTTATACAAAACACTTTATTATTATTATTGATAGATTATACCGCCACAATTCTACTATTATTATTATGTTCTCCTCTATTATTATCACTATTTATAGGATCTTTTCTTCCTGCCTGTACCCCCCCCCCCCCCCCCCCCCTCCCCCATGCTGTTATGACACATGGATTTTCCCCAAGGGTATAAATAAAGGAACCCTTGGCTTAACTCAGAAGACCAAGGGGCAGTAGCCTATTAATTTTGATTGACAGTGCGAAAGTAGGTAACGGTTGTTTTGATTGATTGATTGATTGAAAAGTTTATTAACAGATTGCAGAAAGGGTACAGTACAGTACAGCTCAATACATACAATTGTTAAGAGGATGCAGACCTGAGAAAGACTTTCGTCTTGTTTCCATCAGGGTCCTCCATTTTCAATTCATCATATGACACACATGACATACAGATAGACAGTACTGCTACATCTATACATTTATGACATACCAGATTTTCAAATACAGTACTGTTTTTTGATACAAAAATAATCCAGAAAAAGAGTGTATATACATTTGACATCAAAACTACATTGGAGGAGGTTGGGTAGGTGGGGTGGGGTTGGGTGGGGCTGTACATTGGAGGTGGGGGGGGGGGGGGTTGGGTACATTGGAATACTGACAAAGCCATGCTTGGTCTTTATTGTACAACTGGTTAGGACATTTGTAGGGGCGAGTTTTTAATTGCAGTCTCCCGTAGGTGTTCTTTGAGAGTGTTTTTGAAGGTGGGTAGTGATTCACATTCCTTTACAGCTTTAGGTAGGGCGTTCCACATTGTTGTGGCATAATTGCGAAACGTGTTTAGTCCCTTGTTTGAGCCGAATCTGGGTTTTACATGATTTGTGGAGCTCCCTCTGGTGTTGTGATCGTGGTATTCACTGACCTTTGGGAAGTATTTTGACATGTACATGGGTACCTTGGTTGTGTAGTGTATCTTGTAGACCAGGCCCATTGCAAGTTGCTGTACTCTGTCGTCTACTCTAAGCCATCCTAGATTGGCAAAGTGTGCAGGGGTGAGGTGGGTTCTAGGAGTCAGGTCAAGTAGTAGTCTGACCAGTTTGTTTTGAGATGTTTGTAATTTGGTTTTTAGTGCCTTTGAGGTGCTTTGGTACCATGAGGTGCAGGCATAGTCGTAGTACCCTTGAATGAGTGCTCCTGCCAGAGTCTTCAGGGTATTCTTGTTTACCAGGGAGGAGATCCGGTACAAGAATCGAGTTCGTTGATTGACTTTTTTTATTACATTGGATGCCATTTTGTCATTTTGACAATAAGTCACCTCAAACTTCGATGCCCCGAGTGGGAGTCGAACCCCGGTCTCCCACACCGCAGGCAGCAACACAGACCGCTATACCAAGAGGTGAATCCACTACTTCGCAACGTGTCTATCTGTCTTTGATGATGTGAGAGTGAGTTTAACCCATAGAGCACCGCTACTCACCCCAGCCCTTCTTGACTGCGCTTCACGATACCATCCGTTACATATAGACCTATGAATATTCAACAAGTTGTTTATATTTACCATTTATCACTTCATTTGGACAACATTATCCTGTATACAAGTTAATACCCTGGGTTGTCTTTTAGGCCTATATAGTATAAACGGCTTCAAAGTGACAATAATGTTCTAAAAAAAGTGTACTTCCTGTTGCCATGTTTGCTGATGCAATAGTTGTAGTGTAATAGCATTTGGGTCCAAACAGTTCCCTAGCAACAGAATTCCAGTGAAACCTTCTATATCTGGAAACCAGTGTCGAGTCGAGTCACTAAATCTGGAGTCCAAGTCGAGTCTCGAATCCCGATAGTGTTCGAGTCCGAGTCCAAGTCTGAGTCACCGAAGAAGAGCCCGAGTCGAGTCCCAGTCGCATGAATGCCACCGACAACAGAACTGTACAGAACTGCGTTTCCGCAGTTGCTCTGATTGGCCACTGACCCCACGTGACATGTGACATGTGCGCCAATCGTGGGACAGCAAGTTCTGCGCCTATTTCCGGGTCTAACAGCCTGCAAACTACCAGGTGTTCTATCGCCCTGCTCTAAGACAAACTCTAACCTTAACCAACTTCGAAAGAGTGCCTAAGCTTAACCGTCGGAATCAGGGCAGGCGTTCTATCGCCATGCTCTAAGACAAACTCTAACCTTAAGCGCCTAAGCTTAACCATTGTAGAAACTTGCGGTCCCACGATTGGGCGTACATGTCACATGACCAGAAATGACCTGGCCAATCAGAGACGCGGAAATGCAGTTATGTTGTAGAAGGCATTCAGGCGTCCCAGTCATCAAGGTTGAGTCCAATCCACTCTGGCAGTCAAAGAGCCGACATACATTGATTGATTGATTGATTGATTGATTGATTGATTGATATTTCTCCTTTTTGTGTCTTATCATACAGATGTATGCCCAGCTCATGTGGGCTTACAAGACACATGAACATGTAAGGGATCATATAGACCGAGATGGCCACAAAGAAATAAAACATATTAACAAGCTGTAAACAATGTACTTCAAAGAAACAAAAGGAATTCATATCAAATGATTATACAAATAAAAAGAGGTCTACATTAAATGATAAATGACACAGCGGTCACCGTTTCAAAGGGAGTTTATTTACTTTGTGACACAATAGCCAAACAAATGCACTATAGCCATCAATATCTTATGCCAAATGATGAATAAAATACATTAAAAAAAAAAAACTGTATTTATCGATTAACAAGTCTGAGTCCTCATCTGCACCTTCTGAGTCTGAACGCAGTCAATGCTCGAGTCCAAGTCCGAGTCATCAGTGCTCAAGGCCAAGTCGAGTAAAAAACCACTCTCAAAGAACACCTACGGGAGACTGCA
>NW_028174758.1:0-22245 GCF_963971535.1 Notolepis coatsorum
TGTTCACCGTTTACCTGTTTACCATTTACCTGTTCACCGGTTACCTGTTCACCGTTTACCTGTTCACTGTTTACCTGTTCACTGTTTACCTGTTCACCGTTTACCTGTTCACTGTTTACCTGTTCACCGTTTACCTGTTCACGATTTACCTGTTCACCGGTTACCTGTTCACCGGTTACCTGTTCATCGGTTACCTGTTCACCATTTACCTGTTCACCGGTTACCTGTTCACCGGTTCCCTGTTCACCGGTTACCTGTTCACCGTTTACCTGTTCACCATTTACCTGTTCACTGTTTACCTGTTCACCGGTTACCTGTTCACCGTTTACCTGTTCACCATTTACCTGTTCACCGTTTACCTGTTCACCGTTTACCTGTTCACTGGTTACCTGTTCACCGTTTACCTGTTCACCATTTACCTGTTCACCATTTACCTGTTCACTGTTTACCTGTTCACCATTTACCTGTTCACCATTTACCTGTTCACCGTTTACCTGTTCACCATTTACATGTTCACCGTTTACCTGTTCACCATTTACCTGTTCACCGTTTACCTGTTCACCATTTACCTGCTCACCGGGGACGGCAGTGGCTCAGGAGGTAGAGCAGTCGTCTGGTAACCTGAAGGTTCCCAGTTAGATTCCCGGCTCCTCCCAGGCAGCGCGTCGAAGTGTCCTTGAGCAAAACACTAAACCCGACAACTGCTCCCGACGATGTGTGAATGTGTGAGTGAATATTGGTGAAACGTGAGGCGTAACGTTGTAAAGCGCCTCGGATAAAAGTGATATATAAATGCAGTCCGTTTACCACTCACTGCAGGCACGTTGATTTCAGGCTAGGGGTGTGTACCGTATACATCTCGCCCTCTGAGACCGCTTCGATGTGCACACAACGGCGATTTTAATGAAGGGGCTTACAGGGCTTCATACCCAGGCCCAGGGAGGACAGGGGCCCACGAGACATGAGCTTAAAACAATATATGGGGTGAGGGAAGTCACGGTCACAGAGGTTCGGTTTCCCTTGCATAGCTGAGATCAGCACACTGTAGTGTGTGTAGAAGGAAATATTTTCACGTTTTGTAATTCGTCATATCACCAATTTTGGTAACCCTGTATGGAAGGATGACGTTTTCACTAGGTCCTAGTGGTGTTCAGGAACGTGGAAAGAAAATGTAACAGAAAAAGAATGAATCATCCGAACCAGGCCGAAGACAGTTTTCCATGTCAGTGTTAGTCGACAGGCTAGTGGCAGAGTTGGACAGAAGATACCAGTCACGGGTGCCAGGGTGGTGCACCACGTACAGTGCTGCGGTGCAACGCGTCCGTCCCGGGTTCGACTCCCGGACCCGGCGACCATTGCCGAATGTCTTCCCCCCGTCTATCTCCCATTCTTCCTCTCTCTCTCTCTCTCTACCGGACTGCCCCGTAGCAAAAACCAATGAATTATCTACCAAAAACATAATAAACAAATTAAATAAAAAAGAAGATACCAGCGATATTCTGGAAAGCTTTGGTTTTTGAAACACATCACAGTAAATTTCAGTAATAAAGAATAGAGGTGAAATTGGGTATCCTAGACGTATTCCCTGTGTGATATCAAAACGTTTGGAGGTATTGAGCAGAACACTACTACTAATGTTTTAGAACATTTGAGCTACCTTTACAAAATTTTTACCAAAACCAAAGACTAAATAGAATAAATATAATTTGTATAGAATATTGAACAACAATGTCACTTGGACTTGGAGGAGGACTTTGTGGCAGAAGTGAGTTTTGAATTTTCGGGGAGTTTGTGCACAATGAAGTGAACACAACATCAGCTGTAACAGTCTGCCCTTCCTTGCCTGGCAATGAACAGACCTTGGACTTCCTCTCACTCTGTTCCACCCCTACCGCTGCCATGGACATTGATTTCCCACTCATTCTGCCTCTTTGTGTTATTTCTGTCCTCTGTCTGTTCTCTCTTCCCTCTGCTCTCTCTCTCTCTGTCTCTCGTTTATGTTCCTGTTAGTTTTGTTTAGCTGTTCCATGTAATTATGTTTGCCCTCGTCTTGGTTCATTAAATATTAAGATTAAGATTAAGATTAAACTGGACTTTGAGGGCGGCCGGGTAGCGCAGCGGACTAAGTGTCTGCCTACCACTGCAGAGACAGTGGGATCGAATCCAGCTGCCAGCGGTACCTCCGGCCTGGTCGGTCGTCCATACTGACACAATTGGCAGTGTCAGCGGGTGGGAAGCCGGTGGGGTGGGTCCTGGTCGTTGTAAAACAGCGACTCCTGCAGGTCGGTCGGGGCGCCTGCTCAGCGAGGGAGGGATCTGGGTGAGGTAGTGTGATCCTCCCACGTGTTACACTCACCCAATGAGAGTCCTCGCTGTCAGGTGAAAAGAAGCAGCTGGCTGACTCCGCATGTATCGGAGGAGACATGTGATAGTCTTCAACCCTCCCTAGACCGGCAAGTGGGGGGGCAAATATGCGCAATGACCAGGAAGGGAGGGAAGGGAATTGGCATAACGACTAAATTGGGATGGGAGAAAAATACAGAAAAAGGGGGGAGAAAAAGTAGATAAAAAAAGATTAAACTGGACTTTGAAGAAGTCTTTATTCATTGCACACATTGGCAATGTCGTCATGCAGTGACACACACATGCGATGTGTGTACATTCATGTATCATGTTTCAGACTTTGTATTCTTGTTTTCTCCAGTTCTATGTATTGTGTTCCACACCTTGTGCCATTGTTGCAGATAGTTTAGTTCCTGTAGTCCTTTGTAGTCTGTTTCCCCTCTCAGCTGTCTCTCCTATGCAATTAGTCCAGATGTCTCGTTTGTCAATTACCCTGATTATACCAGTCCTGTTTTTCAGTCCTTGTGGTGTCATTGTTCTATAGGGCATGCTCTTGTGGAGTGGCATTGTCTAGTATGTTCTTTATCAGTGGAGTGTTATTGTCTAGTCTGTTCTTTAACAGTTTAGTGTCATTGTCAAGTCTGTTCTTATCTATATTTATTTTCAGTTATGTTAGTCAGCCAGGCTGTCAACCCTTTTCTATTCTATTCTATTCTGTTCTGTTCTTTTAACCCCTTTGGAACCAACATTTACCTCCCATCGTTCTGCGTCTGGATCCTACTGTACCCCCAGTGTCGTGACAAGCAGCAGTTCAACTACTCAAACTCTTCAGGCGAAGAAAATGGCAGACTGTGTTAGAATTATAGACATACAGTTCTATGCCTTCTTTCCCTAAACCTTCCCTAATGTCAAAGACCGAGCCACCTACTTACTGTCCATGGAGCATGACGTTCGTCTGGCCTTAGATTTTAAAAGACACAATCAAGGCATTTGCCCGCGAAGAAGCCATAAGAAAGCACTGAAGGTTTGTATACCGGTTCTTCGCTTGTGATGTTTTCTTGTGTTGCTGCTACTGTGCACACAGGCCGAGGCCTACTTGGCTGATGTTGTCTTTACTTATTGTTGAAGTGTTGTCTTATTTTGGTGCGTTTCATTTTTTGTTTACTCATAAGGAGGGCACTCCCTTTTTGTCTCTGTCCGGGGTGCTGATTGTTGCTGCAACTGTGCACACACACACTGTCACACAGGCCTACATGTAGGGTTGGGCATCGTTTGGATTTGAACGATTCCGGTTCCGATTCCGATTCTCCATTTCGATTCCTGTTCTAAACGATTCTCGATTCCGATTCTTTGAGGTGCAGGTCAAAACAGGTCACAGCTTATTTTGCAGGAGAATATATATATATTTATATATATATAAGTCTTTAATTTGTTTCATACTATTCACATTGTCAGTTGACTTGATAGAGTTTTATTTGGTTGCTGTACTGTAACTAGGGTATTAATTAACAAAGTTAATTCATTTTTATAAATTTTAAGAATCGAAATTAAGAATCAAAATGCAAATATGTTACTTCCAGAACCGGAAGTTAGGAACCGGTTCCTATTAGAACCGGTTCTCGGTGCCCAACCCTACCCTACATGGCTCGTGTAACTTGACCAAGGGAACTATAAAATAAGGAAGGGTCGGACTCGGCACGTCAGAACACCAGCGTTCTACGCTCTGCTTGGTGCCAGACTTTGGTGCCACTTCTATTGAAGCCTGTATTAAAATATACATCAGATATATCAAACGTTAGCTAGTTAACAATGCAACACATTGCAGATGATTCTGAGAACTCCTTTACTATTTGTCGCTGCTCTCCATGCATATATTTTTTTTTTTTTTTTTTGGTCTTTTTCCCCCTCCATTTTCCTCCGATTTTCTCCCATCCCAATGTTAGTCGTATGCCAATTCCCAGTCCCTTCCTGGTCGCTGCGCACTTACCCCCCACAGTCAGATCATCTGGGAGAGTGGAGGCTATCACGTGCTTCCTCCGACACACGTCCAGCCAATCACCGCTTCTTTTCACCTGGCAGCGCGGATTCTCATTGAGAGGGCGTAGCATGTGGGAGGACCACACTATCCCCCTCAAGTCCTATCCGCGCTTAGCAGGCGCCCCGACCGAACTGTAGGAGTCGCTGTTTACAACGACCCGGACCCACCCCGCCAGCTTCTCCCACCCTCTGATACAGCCAATTGTATCAGTGCAGACGGCCAGCCAAGCTGGTGACAACCCCGGAGCTGTGAGCTGGATTCGAACAGGCAAATCCAGCTCAGCTCCGGGGCTGGTGACGAACGCAATCTCCGCTCGACCACCTAACCGCCTACTCTCCATGCATATTGTGAAGGGAGGCATGCACATGGGACTTGAGCGCATGCACACACACACACACACACACACACACACACACACACACACACACACACACACACACACACACACACACACACACACACACACACACACACACACACACACACACACACACACACACACACACACACACACACACACACACACACAATATCATTCAAAGCTCCAGGTATGTTACTTTCGCTTAGAGTCTAGACTACTTTCATTAGGTGTAATTCATGTATTGGCTTTGATTGGATATGGTGTTTGTTTAGTTTGATCAATGCACACTTGTGATGTGAAGGCACACAAGTTACACTTCTTAGTGTGACTTGTAGAAGGCACGTAGAAGGCACACTTCTATTTGTTTCTTTTTCCACTTTATCGTGCTTTTATTCATCCTCAAATGACTTGGCACGACTACACTCTTTTTGTTCACGTCTCATGGTTTTTTATTTCATATTTCTTGGCACAGGCTGCTCAGGCTATTTCTGTTTTAATACCCTAAGGCTGTAATTTGTAAAATGTTAACATTTCACATTTTGGAGCCAAATAAAAGTTAATGAAGAGGGGAAAAAACCATGAAGTCTGATTTGGCTTTTCTCTCAATAGCGTAATAAAGTCTAACGATGGCATGTGATGAAGACTTAATGGTCTCATAGAGTGATTTATTGTTAACTAGTTAACGCTTGATATATTGGTTGATCATGTATATTTCGAATTTTAATACACGCTTCAATTTAACTGGCACCACGCTGAGCATAGAACACTGGTATTCTGACGTAATGACCCTTCCTTCTTTTATAGTTTCCCTGTCCCACTGCTTTGTGCTTTGCCGTTGGCGTGCTGTAACTCTGTTGTGTATAGGGCGGTGTAGTAGTGGTTACGTCATTGCTGTTTCCGGCCGGTCCACCTCGCAAAAAATTGCAACGTATTTCCCCCATTGCCCATTTCTAAATCGTCTCATTTAAAACAAATAAAGCATGAACATTTGCATGGTGTGCCTTTCTGTGCGTATTCATCCACAATCTATAGCTCAACATGAAAATATTTGCAATTAATCGTAAAAATGAATCGCCAAATTTTATTTCAACCAAAAAATACAATAATGTTAGAAAGGAACTCATTTTGTGCAAAAATGGAAAGCTTTTCAATGTCCATGAGGCAGAATTGTTACAATAGCCGATAATCCCTTTTCCCAATGATAAATCCCTATACACGTCAGACTACACTCCCTATACTGTTCACTTGTGTTTGTTATCAGTCTACCAAACTTTTGTAGTTAATGTGTTTTTGGAATTGGACTACACAGTGATATCTCGTCTAGACACACAAGGTCAGGACTCAGGAGTAACGCACGCACCCTGTGTTTGATTTAGTTTGGGGAGCTAGAGTAGGTGGATCTTTTTGTTTGTGAACTTATAGCTTTTCACAACAGCAGCCAGAACATCTATCCCCTCCTGAGTTGGCTCGGGGTCTGTTCTCGTCACGTCGCGGCCCTATTTCGGGCCCTCCGGAGATCTATTCCAAATCGCTGTCTGCATCACATCATTATGCGTGCAACTGCATGTGTGACTTTGTCTCTTAACCCACAGGTGTATATATCAATCTGCACAGATTAATCTTATTTTGGTTAAAGCTCCGTACAGAAACGTGTAATTACAACAAGTATATGTGTTGCTGGTCCAATTCTACACGGCCATAATTCAAAGCATCCTCACCTCATCCATCACAGTCTGGTACGGTTCCACTGATAAACACACCAAACACAAACTCCAACGCATCATCAAGACAGCCTCCAACATAATTGGCTGCCCCCTCCCCTCTCTGGACTCCATCTACACCTCACGCACAGTCACCCGCTCTGTTAAAATAGTCAACGATCCCTCTCACCCAGCACACCACTTATTCCAGCGCATGCCCTCAGGTCGCTACAGGTCCATCCTAACCAGACACACACGCTTCACAAACTGTTTTTTCCCCACAGCATGCAGTCCGAACACTGAACACCCTGGCCCGCCCCCCTTTGCACAAACGGGCAAGCATCTGTCACTGACTGACACTGTTACCGTGACTGTCCTGTATGTATTTATGTATATATGTATTTATTGTGGGGATTGGGAGGTGGGAGGGGGGGGGGGCGTTTTGATGTTTGATGTCTGTTTGATGTTGATGTAACCAGTGTTTAACAATCTGTACCGCAAACAATTACCACCAACCATCGCATTAAAGTATCTTGTGTCTTGTATCTTGTGTAATTACAAGTATGTGTCGTTATTCTCTCAGCCTTCTTTTTTTAAACAGGGCCGTCTCTCCTTTATTATTCGACACGCTGAGGCCATGTTGTGACGCCGTGTCGACGGTAGAGTTCAAGCTGTGTTTAACGTGTTTAACGTATGGCTCGACGTCTTGTCTCCTGTACACAGACGCCTCGAGCGTCTCCTGGGTGCTCTTTTCTTTTCTGTTCACACCTCACACAGTGAAATATAACAGCAATAGGTGTTTTCATGGGGAATAACTGTTGTACGTTTCAGATTTCACTATGCATTTTCCCGCTTGGCATTAGCGCCGTTGCTTTGTGCCTACGGAAAGAAAACTGTCGCAAGCCGCTTTCACAGTCATTATCTACAATTCTGCGAGGTGGCGTACTGTATATGTTTTGGGAAATGTACAAGATTAAAGTTTCTCAAAAGTAAACTTTTGAGAATAATTTTCCATCATATTACTTGTGTTACAGAGAGAGAGAAGGGGGGGGGGGGCAACGACTCCCTCTGTTGAGGTCATTTCTACCTCCCTCACATATTCAAATGTAACACTGTTTGAATAAATCCCCTTATGTCTCCCAGTCGATGACTTTTTCTAATTCATTACATTTATATAGCGCTTTTCTAGACACTCAAAGCGCTCCTCACAATGTAGGGTGGAAATTTCAAACTTGGGCTACGCAGGCTCAATGGCTGCCATACACTGGCACCAGGCACACATCACACTACACACAATGGCTGAACGGCTCAGGAGACAGGGATTGATATCAGCCAATTAAGGGGAAGGGATGATTAATGGTGGTCTTGATGTCAGAGACCTGATTGGGAATTTGGCCAGGAACGTCGGGGGTGGAACCCCCTACTCTTTGCGATAGGCGTCCTGGGTTCTTTAACGACCCCGAGATTCAGTCAGGACCTCGGTTTTTAGCGTCTCATCTGAAGGACGGCTCTCGCAGCTATACGGTGTCCCTATCACTGTAACAGGGGCATTGTTACTAACTAGTCCAGAGGACAGAGTGCCCCCTGCTGGACAACAACACCACTTTCCGACAACGGCCTTGACCGGGGCACTCTGTAGATTAAAGATTAAACTGGACTTTTTGAAGAAGTCTTTATTTATTGCACACATTGCAACGTAGTCATGCAGCGACACACACATGCGCTGGGCGACACATAGGAAACACACACATGCATTTATTTTGGTCTGCAATAAAAGAAGAATCTCTACGCTTGACCCATCCCGTCGGCCTCATTACTTTTACCAAACGGTTCGTGCGTTTTGCGAATTTCTGATTGGCCACTGACGTTTCTGGTCCGTTTCTGGTCATGTGACATGTGCGCCCAATCGTGTGACGGCAAGTTCTTTGGACGGTTAAGCTTAGGCGCTCTTTCGAAGTTGGTTAAGGTTAGAGTTTGTCTTAGAACAGGGCGATAGAACGCCAGCCCTGATTCCAAACTCTAACCTTAACCAACTGCGAAAGAGTCGCCTAAGCTTAACCAGTGATAAACTAGGCGTTAGGTCGTTTGCAGGCTGTTCGACGCAGAAATGGGCTAAGACACTGCTCGTCATGCGATTGGGCGCACATGTCACATGACCAGAAACATCAGTGGCCAATCAGAGCGCAAAACGGGAACGCGGAAACACAAACTGTTTGGTAAAAGCATAGACGCATCCCGTCTTCCTTACCCCCAAGGACAGCCGGGAGCAGACAATGGGTTGCGGCGTGGGGGCCGCACCCTGGGGACCAATCCAAGTGCTCCTGTCGGTCTTCGTCAGGGACGCGACAGCGGTAGAAATCTGTTTTTCCATTGTGTTTATCTCTTTTTCCGAAGGGGAAACCCTTGCGAGCAACATGCAAACTCCACACAGAAAAGCCCGGGAGATACCCCACCTGGGCACCAGGCAACCCGGCAATAATGCATGCGTATGCATAAAACACACTAATCCGCGAATATCTCCTTTCAAATGCTAACCCTTTAACCCCATCAGTTCAATACACTTCAATTCAGTTCAACTCATATTGCCCTGTGAAAATAGTGTGTGTGTGTGTGAATCCATATTCATGTTTTTCCGCACCAGCATCACCACTATTCCCCCACTGGCTGTGTTTGACTTTACTTGTCCAGTTCATAATAGCTGCCCGCATAATCACCAGAACCCCTGTCATCAGTCACATCACCCCCGTCCTACGCCAACTACACTGGCTAATTCCCATTAAACTCCGCATAGACTACAAGATCCTCCTCCATACATACAAGGCCATTCACAACCTCGCCCCTCCATACCTGTCTGACCTCCTTCATATCAACATTCCCACCCGGTCCCTCAGGTCTGCCTCCTCCATCAACCTGACCGTCCCCCCCCCAGCCCGTCTGTCCACCATGGGGTCAAGAGCCTTCAGCTGCTCTGCCCCCCCGCCTCTGGAACTCCCTCCCCCCCGACATCAGGAACATTGACTCCATCATTTCTTTTAAAACCCACCTCAAAACCCACCTTTTTAGGCAGGCGTATGTCTGATTTAATTTTCTGTCTGATTTTATATATTTTTATTTTTATTATTTTAATGTACTGTGATTATGAATTTAACTGTTTTTAAATTGTTGTACGGCGTCCTTGAGTGCCTTGAAAGGCGCCTTATAAATAGAATGCATTTATTGCATGCATATTATTATTATTATTATTACTCCTATCTGAGAACGGGCCTTCTGGCACACGCCCCGACAGTGAACCACTTGAGATGGCCGAGAGCTTCGAGTGCCTTGGAATCACCCTTGACAATAAACTCCACTTTGATCATCACGCCGCCGACATCCATCCAAACGCTGCCAACGGAGGCTCTCTCTCCGCCATCTGGAAACTGGGGTCCCTCTCGGTCCCACCCCACCTCCTGCTTGCTCCACGCTGATTGATTGATTGATTGAAAACTTTATTAACAGATTGCAGAATGGGTACAATACAGTACGGCTCAATACACACAATTGTTAAGGGGATGCAGACCAGAGAAAGACTTTCGTCTTGTTTACATCAGGGTCCCCCATTTTCAATTCATCGTAACAGTTATGACATACATGACACATACAGATAAACAGTACTGATACATCCAGACATTTATGACATACAAGATATACAAATATACAGTATTGTTTAAGAGACAGAGTTTCTAAAAGAGAGTAGCCTATATATATTTGAGGGGGAAGAAACTGTACATTGGAGGGGGTTGGGTGGGGTGGGGGGGTTTGGATGTTTGCCAGTTTCGAATTGCAGCCTCCCGTAGGTGCTCTTTGAGAGCGGTTTTGAAGGTGGGTAGGGATTCACATTTTTTTACGGCTGTGGGTAGGGCGTTCCACATTGATCGAACCCGAATCTGAGTTGAACATGATTTGTAGAACTAACACTGGTGTTGTGGTCGTGGTAATCATTGACCTATGGGAAGTATTTCGACATGTACATGGGTACCTTAGTGGTGTAGTGTATCTTGTAGGCCCATTGCAAGTTGCTGTACTCTGTCATCTACTCTAAGCCATCCTAGGTTGTCAAAATTGCCAGGTGTGAGGTGGGTTTTAGGAGTAAGGTCAAGCAGTAGTCTGACCAGTTTGTTTTGTGATGTTTGTAATCTTGTTTTTAGTGCCTTTGAGGTGCTTTGGTACCATGAGGTGCAAGCATAGTCGTAGTACCCTTGAATGAGTGCTCCTGTTAGAGTCTTCAGGGTATTCTTGTTTACCAGAGAGGAGATCCGGTACAAGAATCTTGTTTGTTGGTTGACTTTTTTGATTACATTGGTTGCCATTTTGTCACAGGAAAGATTTGCCTCTAGGATGGAACCCAGGTATGTAATTGCATCTTTCCTTGTGACAATATTGTCACCCACTGTAACTGAGAAGCCGTCGGTCTTGCCGAGTTTGTTATTTGATCCGAAGAGAATGGACTCTGTTTTACCCAGGTGTAATGATAGTTTGTTATCAGCGAGCCAGGTGCAGATTCTGCCGAGTTCAGAGCTGAGGGCTTTTTCAACCTGCAACTTGTTCCTGTCAGAGAGCAGCAGGGCTGAGTCATCCGCGAACAGGAACAAGTTGCAGTCACAAGCTGACGACATGTCATTTGCATAAATTAGGAACAGTAACGGTCCTAGTATGCTGTGGAACACCACAGCTCACTGGGAGGGGGGGGGGGAAGCCTTTTGGAGGTCCAGCATGACCATGCAGCAGTATTTGCCCGCGTCCACCTCGTTTGATGTGGTCGTTCAAATAGGGAAGGCATGTGTCAATGGAGTGGGATGTTCTGAAGCCAGATTGGAATTCGTAGATTAGATTTTCTACTCCGCCATGCTCGCTGCCGCTGACAGGAACAGACTAGCGATGTGTCGGTCACGAACTAAATGGCTCTTAGAGCCGACTCTTTAAAGTGAACGACGGAAGCCGGCTCCTGATTGGAAGAGTCAGACGTTGGCCGTTTTTTGTTAATGTAAGAAAATCTATCTATAAATCTAATAATAATAATAATAATAATAATAATAGATCACATTTATATAGCGCCTTTCATAGAACCCAAGGTCGCTTCACAATCAGGACAAAAAATAGGGCTAGGGAAATAGGGGGGAAAAAGGAGATGAGGGAAGGTAAATCTACCATATCTATCTATCCGTCTATAATTGTATCTATTGTAAATGACTTAAACAGTGTCTACAAAGTACTTTTTTTACTGTGTTAAAGCTGGAAAATTCTATGTGTGCTCACTACAGGGAATTCCACCCAGAGAGTCTGTGTTCAGAACTGTTGAGCTCAGCTGTAATCCTACCCTAGTAACCATGTTTAGACTTGAGTCTGACCTTTTCCTCTGCTGCTGAAAAAGCATTTTCATTGGCTTAGTGACGACTTATGAAGCTTGTGTCTTTCTGTTCTGGGCAGAATGTAGAAGTGGATTATGCCCGTTGCAATGTACTTTTTCCTTCTGTAACTATTACTTGATTCACTTTTGAATAAACCTCAAAAGTAATAAAGATGTTTTGTACTTTTCATTATTGAATATTATCGGATGAACGCCACAGGAGCCGATTCGTTTTTCTCCTATTTTTTTCTGTTAAAGCTAAGCTTGTACTTTATAATACATTTGTTGTAGCACTCTGCTCCTCCATGTTGAGTATGTAAATAAAGCCATATAAATAATACACATTTGATATAATGTATGTTTTTTTTACATTTGTACAGTCATTAATTTAGGTAATAAATTAATTTAAGCAACAAAAAATCTGAGGAGCAGCTTGGGAGCCAAAAGAGTCGGCTCTTCTTAGTGAGCCAAACCAAAAGAGGCGACTCTTCCTAGTGAGCCGAGCCAAAAGAGTCGGCGCTTCCTAGTGAGCCGAACCAAAAGAGGCGGCTCTTCTTAGTGAGCCGCGTCAAAAGAGTCGGCTCTTCTTAGTGAGCCGAACCAAAAGAGTCGGCTCTTCTTGTTGAGCCGAGCCAAAAGAGTCGGCTCTTCTTAGGGTACTTTCACACCAGAGCTGTTTGGTCCGGACTATCGGACCAGAGTTAGTTTTTCGGATAGTCCGCTTTTTTTGGGGTGGTGTGAATGCTCAGTCGAACTCTGGTGTGGACCAACACGCGAACTCTGGTCCGCCTGAAAACGTAGGTCTCGGTTCGCTTCATCGGACCAAACGCGGACCAAATATAGGAAGTGAGTCACGACTCTCACGAGCAGAGCGCTAAATTACTACCTAACCAATCAGATCTGCGATATGAGGTAGCGTCACGAGCAGAGCAATGTGTGTGGACAAGAGGCGATTTGCTACGTTTAGTGTAGGGAACGGCTTTTAGACCCATGTTTTTTTTTTGTTTAGAAAAGAGGGACATCCTCTCAATATGCGGGACGCGGGACATTACAACCAAAAGCGGGACACCTGGTCACCCTACCACCGACTGAAAATTGTGATGCCTCCACTGATCTGGAGTCAGACAGGGCTCGCAGTCACACACACGCTCGCAGTCACACACACGCTCGCAGTCACACACACACATTTCCACTCTGTATTGTGTCCAATAGACGAGCGCCCTTTTCGACCGCGTGACATTGTTCAGAAAGTTTGGTGCGCTTGACAAATTGCAATGTGAATGCAGATGAACCAAATGAAGAATGCAACAATGTTGCAACTTCACCCCCTGAACCACACCGAGTCCGCACCGAGTCCACCAAAACTATATGTGAAAGCGGCCTTAGTGAGCTGAGCCAAAAGAACCGGCTCTTTTTAGAATTCCCATCACTAGAACAGACTCCTCCATAATCACACACCCTGCCTCCAGAATCATTGGTCTCCCAACCTCCCGGCTCTCACCGGCGCTACCGTCACCTGCAAAAACACTCACCATATACCAACACGACCTCAGCCACCCTCTGATCTCTTGCGTTCACTCTACCAGGGTATCTGCAGCCAGGGTATTAAAAAGTCGTAAAAAGTATTACATTCATAATTCTCAATTTAAGGCCGTAAAAGGTCTTCATTCTCACAGGTATTCAATTATTAGGGGGCGGCTGTCGGCAGATGAAATATTATTAAATATATGAAATATATTTTTAGTTTTCAAGGCAGGTGCCTTGTATGGAAGGTGTGCGGATTTAAATTGGCGCGCAAGTGCAGCCACCAGTTTATTTTTTTGGTATAGTGGTATTACATTTTTTTTTCTTAAATGTAACTTGTTGAAACCTGCAGATACCCTGTCTACTCCCATCGGGCCGAGGATACAGATCTACACAGTAAATGTACCGTGTACCTGACTCATCTGATGGTGGTAATTATACTGGAGTCACAGGAGAATAAAACATCCGGGGAGCTGGCGGGAGGCATGTCAGTGGGAGTCAGGGAGAGAGAGAGAGGGAGGGAGGGAGGGAGAGAGATAATGAGATAGATAGAGAGAGGGAGAGAGAGAGAGAGAGAGAGAGAGAGAGAGAGAGAGAGAGATGCAACGCCATACAGGAAGTGACCTGAGAGTTTGGCTGATCTGTTAAAAGCATGCTACTGTAAGAGCCCCGTGCCCTCTGCCATCAACACACTGTAGCCATAACACTTTTTCTTTGAACTGTGATCCCCCCCACGGGCCCCACCCCTCTTTTGCTTTTGTGCCAGGCAGACACTCAGACCTGACTGCTGCTGTGACCTCACTGTCACCCCCCCCCCCCCCAACCGTGAATCACTAAGACACTTTAAACTGCTGCTGTGACCCATTGTCACCTCCATATTTATATTGTAAACACTGAATCAGAACGTGCAATAACGTCAATGTTACTCACTGTGCCTTGTATATATCTTATACCTTTTTAAAAAAGATATATTTTTACCTTTTTTTTTATCACTCGCTTGTATTTGAATTGTACTTTTTTTTTAATATATAAGTATTGTGTGATTAGGACGGACTAGCGAAGAGAGATTTTCATTGTACGGCAACTGTTTAACTGTGCACATGACAATAAACAATCTTGAATCTTAACACATTCGGGGCCATTGGGATGAGACTAATTAATGTCAAGAGGACCGGGGAATGTAAACAGACGTGGGGCTGTTTGTACAGCTAAATCTATACTTTATAGTATTGCTATCTGTCCATTCTCATTGTCAATTGGGACCATAAACCGTCCCTTCAAAATGGCTTAAAGAAAAAAAAATCATCAATAGGTTCTCATTTTATAGCGCCGTGAATATAAGCGTTATACTGGATTTGGGTCTAGTATATTTCCTGGAAGCCGAGATACGGGGCTAATAGCTAATAACGTTAAATCCAATGGCATTTCGGTTATAGATACGCTCCAGTTAAAACTCAAACTGCATATGATCGGTACGATCCTCACGCATGTACTGTATGCATGAAAGGGGGGGGGGGGGCGGGGAACGTCGTTTCTGATTATCGATTACCAATAACTGCGTTAGCCTCATTAGCCACATAGGCCGAACGCCTGGTTGGCTATCAAAACAAGGCCCAATCGGGATGTACTTTACGTGAAAAAGATTTTACCGTGGTGCGGTGGGATCGCCCCGAGCATTTCCCCGTTATCGATCGCCATCTGGTAGATCGATATGTCCATTGGCTGATGATAAATCCCCTTATTGCATGGTGAAATCTGCGATGCAAAACGTAATCCAAGCTACTATGCTACACATCCAGAATCCTGCTACTGGAAACTCGAAAAAGATTTAAAAAAAAATAGTCCACCGTTTGGCCACAGGGAACACTGCATTATCACGATAGCGCCCCTAAGAGGATCTGGCCGGTATTGCACCTTCTCGAATTCATAGAGTAGGGTAGATCTGCAGTGCCGCTCGGCGACCTTGAATAGGTTATTAAAATGGAATAAAAGCAATAACAACTTGCCACGGATTTATCCGTGCCTCTGTCCACAACAGGTGGAATAGAAGCACGGAGATCTTTGTGCTTGGGCGCCATTGTGTTAATGGACTTGTGTCCTTGTGACTGCGTCGTGTTCCTTGTCGCTATGTTTTTCTGTCGGTTTAACTGATTAACATTCCTTAATTCCTTGCGTGTGTGTACCAGCTGTGGAAACAAATCGGCTCTATCTACTCCAATTAGAGACTGTAAAAAGAAGCGGAGGTGACACATTCATCTCAGGTGTGTGAACGAGATGGTGAAATATTATGGCAGTTGAAACTGTCACGGTCACTGTGAATACAAAGTATTTTCGCACACCATCTTGGCACCTTGGCACGACGAACGACGCCTCTCTATATTCTTTACACCTGAATCAGGCAGTGGAGAAGTCTATAGTGTGTTAGTTAGCCCGGTTTCCGGGTACTGCTGGCATGTAAGTGGTAAATGGTGCATTTATAGTTTTATCCAAAGCGCTTTACAATTTGTTCCTCACATTTTACACATTCACTCACACAAGACACATAGTGACGCTTCGATTGTGGAAAAAATACAAATAATAATAGAATAAAATAGAATAGATAATAAAATAGTAGACATGATAAAAGTACTAAGATAAAATACAATACAATGGCTAAGCTTACGAATTAAAAGGTAATGAGTCCTATGTACACTACTATACAATATACAGTTATACTATATGTCACTTACCATATCATATATATCATATATAACTTCCAGTTATGTTTTTTTCCCCCTTTAAATAGAGAAGTGGTCTAAACCATGGAGGGATCATGGGTTATCATGGTGTAAATTACACAGGAGTCGTAGGAGAATAAAACATACAGGGAGCTGGCGGGAGGCATGTCAGTGGGAGTCAGGGGGAAGAATTGTAGGAGAGAGACCACTGTGGCAGACTGGGAAGGGTCCGGTAGGTAGGTTGCACCCATTAGCACTGTGGTGGTGCCATCCTTTAGGAAAGGAGCTTAAGATCATGTCCAGCTCGTCTGGAAAGTGTTCGAGGGGACCTGGAGGGCGATATATAGAATAACAATGGTGGGATTGAATGGACTAGAGACAGATACAGCATGATATTCGAGAGAGAGAGGAGAGGGTGGATAGGTAGATAGCATATGGTGAGGGGGATAGGGGTAGATGTAAGTAGGGGGGGGGGGAGGAATTGAATAACTGTCCAGATTATTGTTTTTACTTCCGCGTGGCATTGCTCCATTGCTTTTTGAAATGATTTATCTTTTTGTCAGCTATCCAAGTCTATAGGTAGTTGCATCTGCTGCATCAAAATTAATCTCCTTTTTACCCATAAAAACGTGTCTTTTGGCTTGTTTCCCCTGGCATTCGTTTGGATTGCATTCTCGCTCCTTAATTTAATAATGTTTAGTCGTTAGTCACCGGGGGTAACAGATTTTTCAGTTTTGACATGAAAGCCAAGATGATCATGTATCAATTCCTTTCTGTAAAACGTTGAGGCAGACTGTTAGGCTGCGGCTACTGTACATTGATCCATCACTGAACGGATAGAGATTTGACGGAAGGTAAATTGCTGTCCGTCCGTTGGTTTATTTTTAAAGTAGAACCTAAGGTACTCGTGCCTTGGCAGAAACAGCCGCTTCGCAGAACGGTAACATAATCCGTTAGTTCCTAAAGTTCACCCTCTCTGGACCTTTCTGTCCCTCAAAACGGACACAAAATCCGGCGGAGACGGACACAGCGCCGGGCCCCCTGTCCAGCAAACGGATACTCCTCATTGAAAACAAATAAAAAAAACAGACACAACTAGGGATGTCCGATATTATCGGACGATATTGGCATTAAAATGTAATATCGGAAATTATCGGTATCGGTTAAAAAAAAATTAATTTAATTTTTTTACATTTATTTAACCTTTATTTACCCAGGCAAGCAAGTAAGAACAAATTCTTATTTTATTTATTGTGAAAAGTATGCATAATGTTGTGTTTTTGGGGTGGGAAACCCCGTATATATTGGTATCGGAAATTAAGAGTTGGACAATATCGGTATATCGGTTAAAAAAGCCAATAGCGAACATCCCTAGACACAACGGATCGATGTAGCCACGACGCTGACATCCACAATCAAAAGAGAGGTTCTAGTTTCATTTCTCACTGTGACTCCTCCGTGGAGTTCAAAACCAGTAGCGGTCGGAGGAATAAACTTGTACAAGCGTTCCAGATGGTCGAATTTGTCTAGCGGAAAGCCGACGCTAAAGTGTGGTTTTTCCCCCCCCCCTCCTAAATTGATTCCGGCAAAAGTAACGGCAACGGTTTCCAGTCCCGTAATAGACTCCATTCTGCCTCAGCAGCCTCTTCCTTCCTTGGTGTGACTCACGAGATAACTTCTCTGTTTTCAGCAAATACTTTTTCACTTCGTTTTTTTTTCCCCTCATCTTTGCATTTTGCGGGGGATAACATTCATCTCCATTTAATTCACAGCAGAAACCTCTTTCCCTCTTTCTTTTTCCTCATCGCCATCTCTCTCTCTCTCCCCCCCCCCTCTCTCTCTCTCTCTCTCTCTCTCTCTCTCTCTCTCTCTCTCTCTCTCTCTCTCTCTCTCTCTCTCTCTCTCTCTCTCTCTCTCCTCTCTCTGCATGGTGTCAGCAGCTTGCTGTCTGAGGTGGCAGACAGCAGCTGCTAAAAGGCTGACATTACGCCTCACCCCCCCGCCCACCACCCCCACCACCACTAAAGTGTATGTGTAAGTAAGTATACATATGTGCGTGTGTGTATATATATATATGGTAAGTGGTGCATTTATATAGCTCTTTTATCCACAAGTTTTATCCAAAGCCCTTTACAATTTTTCACTCACACATTCACACCATGCAGGGTGCCGACCTGGTCATCGGGAGCAATTAGGGGTTAAGTATCTTTGCTCAAGGACACTTTGAGTTTTTTGTGTTTTTTTTGTGTAAAGAAATAAACACATAAAAACAAATATGCACACACACACACACACAATCATACATGCACACACACACACACCAATGCTGTACATACAAATATAGTACACACACGTGTGGTTTGCTGTCCCCCAAGCCCTGTATAGCGAACAGGCGTCGGGCCCGCTCTGGTCGCGACAGCTCGAAAGCCTTAAGGAGGTGCGTCTTAAACGCCTCGTCATACTTATTCCGGGCAGGTGGAGCTGTAATGAATCCTACCGTCCTCGTCGCTGTAGTGGTCCCGAGGCTCGAGACAACGTGGTGATATCTCGCGCCATCGTCGTCGTTAACCCCTCGTAGGGCGAACTGCGCCTCTGTTTGAGCGAACCACGCTGCCGCAGACTGCTCCCAAAACTCCGGCAATCGAAGAATAACGGCATTGTTTGCCATGTTCGGTTCGGTCTCTGAAACTTCAGCGAGACCAACGTCAGGGTCACCAGTGTAGTGCCGAGAGATGGGAGTCGGAGACGGTGGCTCGAGGCAGAGCGAATAGTATTTATTGAGTACACCTACACGATACAGTACGTTAATGTTCTAGAATGTTCCTAACAATAGTTCCGTGGGTGGATGATGTACCATTACAATCGCTACAATCTCTATCTTTTTTATCCTCGCTTATGCCTGTATTTTTCACTGTTGTGAAGCACTTTGAACGGCAACTTCTGTATGAAAAGTGCTATACAAATAAAGTTATTATTATTAAAGTTATTATATTAGATTCATATATCTCCCATCTCCTGGCCCAAGGACTTGCAGCCTGATAGCATAAAGGCCTCAGAGTACGGACGCCTCCGCTCGTCTGCGTGGTGAGCAGTGGATAGAAAAGCAGAGCGAGGAGACGCGGTGATACGACGACCTCCAGACTCTGAATCCCGAACACAAGGAGCTCAAGAATCAAGAATCAAGAGGTTTATTTGTCACATACATACCAGGGCATGTATGGTCATGCCCGCATCGATTGTGCAAAATACAATAATAAAAATAGGCATAGAAAAAAAAGAAAATAGGTAAGACAGACACAAGGTGTGCATGATAAAAAAAATACATGCTAAGTTCCTGAGAAACTGGTTCTACTACTACTAGAACACGACTATACAATATACAATTTACCATTTGAACTCCGCCATTTTTATACTTTGTGTATCTAAACTATACTATTACAATACCTCCTTCCTTTAAAGTCACTTTTCCATTTTTTGTTTAAAGTGATTGTTTTAGCGGTTGCCGCATTAGTGTTGTGTGTGTGTGTGTGTGTGTGTGCTCATGTCTACTTGTGAGTGGAGAGTTCAGTGTTCAGTGTTCAGAGCTCACATAGATTATGGAGAGAGAGAGACCCTTGTTCATCAAGAGACGGTTTCAACTTGACAAGATAAATATTCTAAATGGACCGGCGTTTATTTCCCGTGGCACAGCGTCGCTGCCCGATACAATAGCCGGCGCCCGGCAGGAAATATACTCGGAATCCGAACGGTTCCCTAGCAACAGAATTCCGGTGGAATCGTATATAGGCCACAGGACCTGTGTGTGTGTGTGTGTGTGTGTGTGTGTGTGTGTGTGTGTGTGTGTGTGTGTGTGTGTGTGTGTGTGTGTGTGTGCGTGTGTGTGTATGTGTCTGCTACAATGATGTCTAGGAGTAAAATGGGAGTTGCATACGTTTGGTTTAAGGAGATGGAAGACCAGATTTGTGGCAAAAAGAAAGTGTATTTATTACAAAACAAGAAACAGGATGAGCCAAGACCAAAATAACACACGAAGGAAACAAGATCAAACTAACTAACCTATTGCAAAAGAAAAAGACATGAACTTAACCAAACTGGCAGAGAAAAGAGAAAACTAGAGAGGTTATTTTTAATAACCTATAATATATATTTTCTCTTTTCTCTGCCATATATGTAACCGGTCTCATTTGACATGCCCCGAGTGGGAGTTGAACCCCGGTCTCCCGCACCGCGGGCGACATCGCCGACCGCTATACCAAGAGGTGAACTCACTTCTTGTTAAGGGTCTGGATGCCTCTGGGGAGTGAGTTTACTTGCAGTACCGCTTAACGTCCACAGCCACTTCACTACACTGTCCATTGTGACTGTGGATACACATCCGTTACATATATATATATATATATATATATATATATATATATATATATATATATATATATATATATTCTATCTTTAATATGTGTGGTGAAGAAGAAATATGTTTGACACAAAGGTTTAAACAAAGTAAAAAGTTGCTAAAATAATAACTACTGGAGGGAGCGGCACAGCTGAGCTGTAAATACTGGGAAGGATTGTCCGTGGTTGGCTGCTCAGCCAATCAGGAGAGACAGGAACCGCCATCCTCCAATGGGGAGAGAGACAGGAACCACCATCCTCCATTGGGGAGAGAGACAGGAACCACATCCTCCAATGGGGAGAGAGACAGGAACCACCATCCTCCAATGGGGAGAGAGACAGGAACCACCATCCTCCAATGGAGAGAGACAGGTAGCTTAAGGGATATTGGAGGGAAAAGGGAGAGACAGCTCACAACTATAAATATATAGTGTATATATATTTGTGTGTGTGTGTGTGCGTGCGTGCAATTGTGCATGTGTGTATGCATGCTTGAGTGTGTGTGTGTCGTGTCCGTGTGTGCATGTGTGTATGTGATGGATGGCTCATACGGTAACATTATACCACCGCGATTCTGTCATTTATTTCCAGGCATCGACGGTCACCTCACGAGCCGCCCTTCCTCCTCCTCCTCCTCCTCCTCCTCCTCTTCATCCTCTTCCTCCCCCTCCTCCTCCTCCTCCTCCGCCTCCCTGGTGAGTTTTAGCCACACCGTCTACCACGGAGTCGTCTGCATAACGGGGCAGCGTACTTCATCTTTGCCGCGAGGGGGAGGATTACTGTGCCTCTGAAAGAAGCATGCGGTGTCTTAAGAGATTTACATGCGGCACCATAAACACTGTGCTGTTACAGCTTTGGCTCGATCTGTCATGGTATCTACAAGGTTGTTATGAACTGTAATCTGCCAGGGGAACGACAACAACGGTGGCAGGGGTGTGTGTGTGTGTGTGTGTGTGTGTGTGTGTGTGTGTGTGTGTGTGTGTGTGTGTGTGTGTGTGTGTGTGTGTTGTGTGTGTGTGTGTGTGTGTGTGTGTGTGTGTGTGTGTGTGTGGGTGTGTGTGTGTGTGTGTGTCTGTGTCTGTGTGTGTGTGTGTGTGTGCGTGTGTGTGTATAGGTGTGTATAGGTGTGTGTGTGTGTGTGTATAGGTGTGTGTGTATAGGTGTGTGTGTGTGTGTGTGTGTGTGTGTGTGTGTGTGTGTGTGTGTGTGTGTGTGTGTGTGTGTGTGTGTGTGTGTGTGTGTGTGTGTGTGTGTGTGTGTGTGCACTCTGTTGTGTCGGGGAGAGAGTGAGAGTGTGTGTGTGTGTGTGTGTGTGTGTGTGTGTGTGTGTGTCATGGATCACATTTCAGTAATCAGTCAAGGTTAAAGGCAGATAGTGAGGGAGAGGAAGGACAGGGAAGGGGTGAGATGAAGGGGGAGACAAATCTCTCTCTCTCTCTCTCCCTGGGTGTTTATATTGATTTTCTCACCCCCCCGGTCGGATCCGTCTCTCGTCTTTTTTCCACCCCGTCTGCCACCCCCATGTCAAGAATTGGACATGATGCCGTTGACACTTCATCAGTCTCTTCCTCCCTCTCTCTCTCTCCCCCCCCCCCCCTCTCTCTCTCTCTCTCCACTGCTCCACGCCCCCCTCCCTCCACCCCTCCCTCCCCATTTACATGGCTCCCGCCCGACGCCCCACAGACGGACATTAATGAGCGTATGGACGGGCGAAGGAATCTCTATCAACAGGCCCTTTATTATTTATTAACTACATGAGTGTTGATGTGCGTGTGCTGATACAG
>NW_028174757.1:0-15753 GCF_963971535.1 Notolepis coatsorum
GAGAGAGAGAGAGAGAGAGAGCCAGAGAGAGAGAGAAAGAGCCAGAGAGAGAGAGGCAGAGAGAGAGAGAACCTTCTTAACAACCTGCCCACTATACCAAGACATCAGAGACATATACTTCAACCTGCCCACTATACCAAGACATCAGAGACATATACTTCAACCTGCACACTATACCAAGACATCAGAGACATATACTTCAACCTGCCCACTATACCAAGACATCAGAGACATATACTTCAACCTGCCCACTATACCAAGACATCAGAGACATATACTTCAACCTGCCCACTATACCAAGACATCAGACACATATACTTCAACCTGCCCACTATACCAAGACATCAGACACATATACTTCAACCTGCCCACTATACCAAGACATCAGAGACATATACTTCAACCTGCCCACTATACCAAGACATCAGAGACATATACTTCAACCTGCCCACTATACCAAGACATCAGAGACATATACTTCAACCTGCCCACTATACCAAGACATCAGAGACATATACTTCAACCTGCCCACTATACCAAGACATCAGAGACATATACTTCAACCTGCCCACTATACCAAGACATCAGATACATATACTTCAACCTGCCCACTATACCAAGACATCAGAGACATATACTTCAACCTGCCCACTATACCAAGACATCAGAGACATATACTTCAACCTGCCCACTATACCAAGACATCAGACACATATACTTCAACCTGCCCACTATACCAAGACATCAGAGACATATACTTCAACATGCCCACTATACCAAGACATCAGAGACATATACTTCAACCTGCCCACTATACCAAGACATCAGACACATATACTTCAACCTGCCCACTATACCAAGACATCAGAGACATATACTAACTTCAACCTGCCCACTATACCAAGACATCAGAGACATATACTTCAACCTGCCCACTATACCAAGACATCAGAGACATATACTTCAACCTGCCCACTATACCAAGACATCAGAGACATATACTTCAACCTGCCCACTATACCAAGACATCAGAGACATATACTTCAACCTGCCCACTATACCAAGACATCAGAGACATATACTTCAACCTGCCCACTATACCAAGACATCAGAGACATACACTTCAACCTGCCCACTATACCAAGACATCAGAGATATAATACTTCCCACAAATTGCAAACACCCAAAGAGACTTTGAAAACATGGAAAATAACTCAAAACTCCCATACCTACTGGGAGAAATACAAGAATGTGCAAACACAGCAGCAAGATTTGTGAGCTGCTGTGACAAGAAAAGGACATCCAACGGAATACAACCACCATAAAGACTGTCAATCATACAAGAAATTCCTTCTGTAATGTACTGATTTATTTTGATTACTCTGTTTGATTGTTTTGTTTTGTTTGGCTTTGGCAATGTAAACGTATGTTTCCCATGTCATTAAAGCCTATTTGAATTTAATTTAATTTAATTGAATTGACAGAGAGAGGAGAGAGACAGAGAGAGATCAAATAAAAATAAATAAAAATAAAAGCAAAGTATACTCCTGTTTCTTTTTTGACTTCTAAAAAGTATTTGACTCAATTTGTCACGAGGGTCTGCTGTACAAGCTGTTAGAAAGTGGCATTGGTGGGAAAACCTACAACCTCATAAAGTCAATGTACACCAACAACACATGTGCTGTGAGGATTGAGGAAAAACAAACAGACTTCTTTCCTCAAAGCCGTGGGGTCAGACAGGGGTGCAGTTTGAGTCCAACCCTCTTCAACATATACATAAATGAACTGGCAAAAACATTGGAACAAACTGCAGCACCTGGCATCCCCCTAGTAAACACATAAGTCAAATGCCTACTGTTTGCAGATTACCTGGTGCTGCTGTATCCAACAAAAGAAGGGCTACAGCAGCACCTTGACCTTCTGCACAAATTCTCCCAGACATGGGCACTGACAGTAAACCTAACCAAATATTAGACTCTGTCATATAGAACCCATTTCCCTATATGGTTGCGAAGTCTGGGGCCCACTTGCAAACCAAGACTTCACCAAATGCGACAAACACCCAATTGAGGCTCTGCATGCAGAATTTAGCAAATCCATTCTCCTCACCCAACGGAAAACACCAAATAATGCATGCGGAGCAGAACTAGGAAGATACCCACTAATAATCAAAATCCACTAGAGAGAGAAAGAGAAAGAGACAGAGAGAGAGACAGAGAGAGGAGAGAGACAGATATAGAGGAGAGAGAGACAGAGAGAGACAGAGAGAGAGAAACAGAAACAGAGAGTGAGACAGAGACAGAGAGAGGAGAGAGACAGAGAGAGAGGAGAGAGACAGAGAGAGACAGATAGAGAGACAGTGACAGAGAGGGAGAGAGAGAGACGGGGAGAGAGAATGAGAGAGAGACAGAGAGAGAGACAGAGAGAGGGATGTGAGAGAGACAGAGAGAGAGGAGATTGAGAGAGACAGAGAGAGAGGAGATAGAGAGAGACAGAGAGAGGAGGGAGAGGAGAGAGCCAGAGAGACAGAGAGACAGGAGATAGAGGAGATAGAGAGAGAGAGGAGGGAGAGGAGAGAGCCAGTGAGAGATAGAGAGATAGAGAGAGAGGGAGAGAGAGAGGAGATAGAGAGAGAGGAGATAGAGAGAGTGGAGATAGAGAGAGAGCCAGAGAGAGGAGATAGAGAGTGAGACCAGAGAGAAAACCAGAGAAAAAAAATGCTCTGAGTTTCGTAAAAGTCAGTCAAAGCTTACCAAAAGCTCGAGCAGTGAACTCCAAGCCCATGTGACTGAACTCAAACTGCAAAGAAACAGACTAAGAAATGAAGTAAACTCCATGATCAAAACTGCAAAAAAGAATTTCATCAATGACAAAACTGAGTAAAAACAAAAATAAACCCAGTCAACTTTGGAAATTACTCAATAACCAACTAGGCTGCAGTAAAAAACTTAAAACCAGATTTTCAAACATAAACATAAAGACGGACAACACGCTCATCACAGACAAGCTGGATGTAGCCAATTACTTAAACATTTTCTTCACAAACATAGCCATAACACTGGTAAATAAACTACCCTCCCACTCAGGGCATTTTGGGGTAGAACACATCATAGCCTACTACAATAACCTAGGGGTCCGCAAAGACGATTTCAGACTAGAAATGCTAACAACAGCTGAGGTGCTCAAAAAACTGAGCGCCCTCCAACCTAACAAGGCCACTGGCCATGACAACATCCCCTCCAAATTCCTCAGAGACTCAGCAGCTGCCATCACCCCAGTCATCACACACATAATAAACCTCTCCATAAAACAGGGACACGTACCAAAATACTTCAAAATTGCGAGAGTAACCCCCCTGCACAAAAAGGGCAGCAAAATTAGACCCAGGCAACTGCCGCCCTGTTTCTATTCTTACCTCCATCTCGGAAGTCATGGAAAAAAATGTATACGAACAGGTCGAAAAGTACCTTGCGGAAAAAATCTAATCTTCGAATTCCAATCTGGCTTCAGAACATCCCACTCCACTGACACATGCCTTCTCTATTTGAACGACCACATTAAACAAGAGGTGGACGCAGGCAAATACTGCGGCATGGGCATGCTGGACCTACAAAAGGCCTTCGACACTGTCAATCACTCCATTCTGATTGACAAGCTAAAAGCAATTGGTTTTGATAGTCTATCAGTGAGCTGGATACAATCCTACCTGGAGGGGAGAGAACAGATGGTGGAGGTAAACGGTACCCCCCCCTCCCAGTGAGCTGTTGTGTTCCACAAGGAAGCATACTAGGACCGCTACAGTTCCTAATTTATGCAAATGACATGTCGTCAGCCTGTGACTGCAACTTGTTCCTGTTCGCGGACGACTCAGCCCTGCTGGTCTCTGACAAGAACAAGTTACAGGTTGAAAAAAACCTCAGCTCGGAACTAAGTAAAATCTGCACCTGGCTCACTGACAACAAACTATCATTACACCTGGGTAAAACAAAGTCCATTCTCTTCGGTTCAAATAACAAACTCAGTAAGGCCGACGGCTTCTCAGTTACAGTGGGTGACAATATTGTCACAAGGAAAGATGAAATTACATACCTAGGTTCCATCCTAGAGGCAAATCTTTCCTGTGACAAAATGGCATCCAATGTAATAAAAAAAGTCAACCAACGAACTAGATTCTTGTACCCTGAAGACTCTGGCAGGAGCACTCATTCAAGGGTACTACGGCTTGCACCTCATGGTACCAAAGCACCTCAAAGGCGCTAAAAACTAAATTACAAACATCACAAAACAAACTGGTCAGACTACTGCTTGACCTTACTCCTAGAACCCACCTCACCCCTGCCCACTTTGACATCCTAGGATGGCTTAGAGTAGACGACAGAGTACAGCAACTTGTAATGGGCCTGGTCTACAAGATACACTACACGACTAAGGTACCCATGTACATGTCGAAATACTTCCCAAAGGTCAGTGAATACCACGACCACAACACCAGAGGGAGCTCCACAAATCATGTTAAACCCAGATTCGGCTCAAACAAGGGACTAAACACGTTTCGCAATTATGCCACATCAATTCAAGTTTCAAGTTCAAGTTTCTTTATTATTTGTCATACAGAAATACAGAATACTTTGCATGAAATGTTTCGTTCTGTTTCGCTACTGAGAACAACAATTGTTCAGTAATACCTCTATATACAGTATGTACATCTGGTACAAAAATGGTGAGGTATAGCTTAGCTTGTGGTGCCACCTCCAAGTTTCTTTAATAGTTGTCATACAGAAGTACAGAATACTTTCATACAAAATGCTTCTTACTGTTACGCTCCAGAGACTGTGCTAGACAAGATAGTATCAAATAACATAGTATAGCATGCAATTTAGAAGTAGAAAATGAGGTCACAGTGTTCAGTATAGACATATGTACAATGTTCGATGCAGAATAGACGTAACTGAGTTACCATATAATATACAATACTATGCAGTGTACTAATGTACAGTACTATATAGTGCAAAGCAGAAATGGGATGAGGTACAATTTAGGTACAATTTACAGTACGGTGTACGGGTTGTAGTGCAATCCTTCATCAATAAATATAAAGTGTGGGGAGTGGGTGCTACAGTGTGTTTGTTTAAAGTGAGTGTGTGCTATAAAGTGTGTGGAGTGGGTGCTACAGTGTGTTTGTTTAAAGTGAGTGTGTGCGTGTGGATGTGTGTGCTATGTGCGTTTGATGGTTGTTGTTGTGTAGTGTTCATTGTTCGTTTAGCAGCCTGATGGCCTGGGGATAGAAGCTTCTTCTGAGTCTTTCTGTGCTTGCCTTGCGACTCCGGTATCGCTTGCCTGACCGCAGCAGTTCAAAGAGGCAGTTGTTCGGGTGACTGGAGTCCTTAATGATTCTCTTAGCCTTGCCCCTGCAACGCTTGTTGTAAATGTTCTGGAGGGTGGGGAGCCCCCCTCCAATTGTGCGTTCGGCTGAACGTGTCACTCTTTGTAGTCTGCTTCGGTCTTGTGCAGTGCTATTCCCAAACCAGGAGGTGATGTTGCCAGTCAGGATGCTCTCTATTGTACATGAGTAGAAGTTCTTAAGGATCTTCTGACTGACTTGGAACTTCCTTAGGCGCCTGAGGAAGTAGAGGCGTTGTCGTGCCTTCTTCACAACACTGTCAATGTGTGTGGTCCATGTCAAGTCCTCGGATATGTGGGCTCCGAGGTACTTAAAGCTGTTGACTCTCTCAACCGGTGCCCCGTCGATGCTGAGGGGGCTGTAGTCCTTGACCCCCGACCTCCTGAAGTCCACAATCATCTCCTTTGTTTTGCTGACGTTCAGGGAGAGGCTGTTTTCCTGGCACCATCCCGCCAGGACCTTGACCTCTTCCAGGTAGGCCCTCTCGTCGTTGGCAGAGATCAGGCCCACCACCACTGTGTCGTCAGCAAATTTGATGATTGTATTGCTACTCCGCTGAGCCACACAGTCATGTGTGTACAGGGAGTAGAGGAGGGGACTCAGGACACAGCCCTGGGGGGCCCCTATGTTGAGAGTGATGGATGAGGAGGTGCAGTTGCCTGCTCTCACCATCTGGGGTCTGCCCGTCAGGAAGTCCAAGACCCACTGGCACAGGTCATAGTTCTAGCAGGTCCCTGAGCTTGACTATGAATTTGGAGGGGACTATGGTATTGATTGCTGAGCTGTAGTCGATGAATAGCATTCTCACATAGTTCCGCTGCCTCTTGTCCAGGTGTGATGCTGCTGTACGCAGCACATGGGCTATGGCGTCCTCCGTGGACCTGTTGGGGCGATATGCAAATTGCAGAGGGTCCAGGTTGATGGGGAGGGAGGAACAGATGTAGCCCTTCACTAGCTTCTCAAAGCACTTCATGGCTATGGAGGTGAGAGCTACAGGGCAGTAGTCGTTGAGGCAAGCGGGCGTAGATTTTTTGAGTACAGGGATAATGGTGGACTTCTTCAGACCGGTGGGGATGACAGCCTGTTCTAAGGACAGGTTAAAGATGTCAGTGAATACCGGGGCCAGTTGGTCGGCACAGACTTTTAGGACGCAGCCGGGGATACCCTCCGGTCCTGCTGCCTTCCTGATATTCACTTTCTTAAAGGTCCTCCTCACCTCATGTTCTGTTATCCTGAACACTGAGTCTCCATCAGCAGTACCCCCCCCCCTCTATTGCAGTGGTTTGAAGGCTGGTGCTGTTATTCCCAGCCTCAAACCTCACATAGAAGGTATTGAGATAATTTGCTAAGGAGATGTCACTGTTCAGTAGCTCCCTGCCACATAGCTCTAGAGTCAGCATGTTCATATTGAAGTTAAATTTTATCCCTGTAGCGCCTTTTTGCTTCTATTACTGTCCTCCTAACATTGTATCTCGCCACCTTGTGGTCATTCATGTTGCCTGCCACAAGCCCGGCTTTGTAGGCTGAGGTGCGTGCCTTCAGAGCTTCGCGGACGGATTTGTCTACCCAGGGCTTTTGGTTTGGGTAAACTCTAATTGTGGTAGTGGGGATTGTTTCTTTTACCAAAATACAAACAAAGTCCAGCACTGTCTCTGTGTAGTCATTAATGTTATCTGTGTTATCGCGGAACACCCCCCAGTCTGTACATTCAAGTGCAGCTTGGAGCGTTTCCTCTGATTCTACAGACCATCGCTGCACATCTCGCGATACTACCGGTGCACGCTTGAGACTTTGTTTGTATTGTGGTAAAAGAAAGATGGCGTCGTGATCTGACTTGCCGAAACCACTAGCAGCTTGAGACTTATATCCACACTTAAATTGCGAGTAGCAGTGGTCTAAAATATTCCCGCCTCTGGTAGTACAAGTCACGTGCTGGTAGAAGTTTGGCAATCATTTTCTCAGATTGGCGCTATTGAAATCACTCACAACCACAATAGCAGCGTCAACGTTAACTGTTTGAAGTTTGTTTACCTCGTCATGAAGCAAGGACAGCGCAACTCCAGTGTTTGCGTGGGGTGAATATACACTCCCATCAAGATGACCGACGTTAACTCTCTCGGGAGAAAGAAAGGCCGGCACTTGATGGATATATACTCCAGGTTGGGGGAGCAGTGGTTTGAAAGCTCCTTCACATTGCCTGGATCGCACCAATTGTTGTTCAACATGAAGGCTATTCCACCTCCCCGCTGTTTACCGTATTCTTCTGTGCGATCTTTGCGGTGGATGAAGAAGTGGTCGGCCGGTTGGATAGCGTGGTCTGGGACGTCCGGCGTCAGCCACGTCTCGGTGAAGCAGAGAACATTACAGTCTCTAACGTCTCTTTGGAATTTAATCCGTGCTCTGATGTCGTCCAGTTTATTTCCTTTTTTTTTTTTTTATATATATTGGTCTTTTTCCCCCTCCATTTTCCTCCGATTTTCTCCCATCCCAATGTTAGTCGTATGCCAATTCCCAGTCCCTTCCTGGTCGCTGCGCACTTACCCCCCGCAGTCAGATCATCTGGGAGAGTGGAGGCTACCACGTGCTTCCTCCGACACACGTCCAGCCAATCACCGCTTCTTTTCACCTGGCAGCGCGGATTCTCATCGAGAGGGCGTAGCGTGTGGGAGGACCACACTATCCCCCTCGAGTCCTATCCGCGCTTAGCAGGCGCCCCGACCGAACTGTAGGAGTCGCTGTTTACAACGACCCGGACCCACCCCGCCAGCTTCTCCCACCCTCTAATACAGCCAATTGTATTAGTGCAGACGGCCAGCCAAGCTGGTGACAACCCCGGAGCTGTGAGCTGGATTCGAACAGGCGAATCCAGCTCACAGCTCCGGGGCTGGTGACGAACGCAATCTCCGCTCGGCCACCTAACCGCCCGTCCAGTTTATTTTCTATTGATTGCACATTGGCCAACAATATTCTGGGTAATGGCATTCTGTGTCGCCTGGATTGTAGTCTGTTTCGAACTGCGTCCTCTGTTGTTGTTGCCCGGGCCGCAGCTCAGGATCTCAGCCATTGTTGTTGTTCAGCGAGCCGATCCAGAGAGCAATCCAGATGGTAAATGCACCAACAGCTGGTAACAACAGAACTCTTAAAACTATAAATATTAACAAAAGTAAGCACAGTCTCGTCGGCGCGAACAGATAGGCAGCCGAACGTGGCAGCGCCATTTTGTTGTGGAACGCCCTACCCACAGCTGTAAAGGAATGTGAATCACTACCCACTTTTAAAACCACTCTCAAGGAGCACCTATGGGAGACTGCAATTCGAAACTGGCCCCAGTAAATGTCCTGACCCAACCCCCTCCAATGTACAGTAAATGTCCTAACCCAGTAATACACAAGACCCTCTTCTTGGGACCAAGTAAGGTTTCGTCGATAATCCGATGTACAGTCTCTGGTCTGCATCCTCTTAACAATTGTGTGTATTGAGCCGTACTGTATTGTACCCATTCTGCAATCTGTTAATACAATTTTCAATCAATCAACAGAGAGAGAGAGCCAGAGAGAGAGAGATAGAGAGAGAGAGAGAGAGAGAGAAAGAGAGAGAGAGATACAGAGATAGAGAGAGAGAGCCAGAGAGAGAGAGAGAGAGAGAGAGAGACAGAGAGGGAGATAGAGAGAGAGAGAGAGAGAGAGAGAGAGAGAGAGAGAGAGAGAGAGAGAGAGAGAGAGAGAGAGAGAGAGAGAGAGAGAGAGAGAGAGAGAGAGAGAGAGAGAAAGAGCCAGAAAGGGAGACAGTCTGTGACCTCGCTGGGAGATTGTATGACGTTTGTTTTGACATTATTATATATTATATTTGACATCTCATAACCTCTGATGAAAGTTTGATTTGAAACTTCCTTGAAGCTTTGACAGGTGTTTTCCAATCAAATGTTGCATTTGTCAGTATCAAGGTTGATACCAGATCACTTTTATTTAAATCAACTAAACTTGCTGATGATGAGAACATCCATTATCTACTCGTAAGGAAGTTGGATAATACTACTTTGTCTAACCCAATATTTGAATTTGAAAGTGAATTGATAGTGAACCCGGTGTGTCTGTGTCTGTGTCGTGCTCAGTATCGACTCGTCTCTATCAATTGATGGGATCATAAGTCAATAAAAATCATGCTCAAAAACCACTTGAAATCGGCGGTCAGATGGCGTAGCGGAGATTGCGCTCGTCACCAATGCAAGAGGCTGCTGTCTCGACTCCCGGAGTCAGCATTGCCTGCGGCTTGGGCCGATCGTCATACTAACTCGTTTGGCTGAGTTAGCGGGAGGGACGCCGTTGTGGACAGTGACGCCTACAGGTCAGGTCTGGAGCTAAAGGTTTTTGATCATGTCGGACGAGGTCTTACAGGAAACGCTATCAATTGATGGGATCAATAAAAAGGGGGCCGGGATAATAAAGACCACTTTGGCACGAGGCCTCTCATCCTGCAGGCAAACACGCTGGCAGGAATCTCCTTACTAGAAACCAGGATCAATATTTAATGTAAAGTCTGATATTGATACTTTGTCTAAGATTTACAGTTTGTAAGACATACGCTTTGTGCATTAGCTTGTGTTGTGACGGCCACGGCCTTCGACCCCCCTCGCTCTGGCCGCTGTGCCCCCATTTTGAATCCGTTTGCAAAGATAAGATAAGATAATATATTCCTTTATTGATCCCCTTGGGGAAATTCAGGCATCATAGCAGCATGGGGGAGGGGAGGTACAGGTAGTAAAAACAAGCAGTGTAAACAATATAACAACTCATCAGTTACTAATCAGACAGACAGACAGACCGAACAGCTCACGGTCCAGGGAAGCCAAGAGAGTTGTCCTTGTTGAGTTGACTGAAGTCAGACGAGGAGGGAATTGAAAGCGTACATGAAAGCAGGAGATCTACGCACTCTCACCTGGCAGCTGAGCGCAGAGGCGCTGCGTGGGGAAGCCAGATCTACCCGGTCAAAGTGTGGAGTGAGAGGCTTCGTCTTTACGCCGACAGTAGGGCGGGCGCTGGAGGAGGTGGTCAGAGAGGCGGAGAAGGCCGACAGTAGTGCGCCCGGGGAGCGTCGGAAGCTGTCAGTAGGGCGCCAGGGGGCCCGGGGGGCGTCTGAAGCTGGAGGAGGTGGTCAGAGAGCAGGCGGAGGAGGAGGCCCACAAGGGAAGCTTCTGGCTCTGTTGTTGTAGAGGAGAGATGAGCGCTGGAGAGCAGCCAATCAATGAGGAGCAGAAGGTCAGGCTTTCTGCCAATCCGCTCTCAGTCTCCCAGTCTGTGGAACACTCTGCCTGGTCAGACCGTGGATGCTGTTACAGAGGGCCTCAAAACACATCTTTTTAATAGATAGTCTCTGCTTAATAGTTTTATCCCCACATATGTTATGTTCTTGTACTCTTTTACTGGTCTTAGCCCTTCTTATTTTATGTTCGTTTACTCTTCTACCAGTTTCAGCCCTACTTATTTTATGTTTTTACTAGAGGTGGGCATAGATATATTTTTTTTAATCTAGATTAATCTAGCTGCAATCCTAGATTAAAATGGCTCATTTGAAGTCTGCCGAAGGCATTCAAAATATGTGTTCTACCCAAATAATGACCAGAATCAAGTCCTTACTTTTTCAGAGAACGTCCCACAGGCTTGAGACACCGAGCGCCAAGCAGGAAACGTTTCACAAGAGGGTGGCTGAACATCGTACCGCGCCCAAAGCCCACATGACAAGAGGATATAGCTGCGGCGTATACCCTCACTGTCGAGGCCGACCGTCTATTCAGGATAGACTGGAGGAAGGAAAGAACGGTCGAGATCCCCCAGTACTGACACGGGAACCTTCAGTCGCTTCCACTTGCCTCTCACCAGGTCTATTTTCATACTGGGAAACCACCTCTGTACCCTCCTCATGAATAGGAAGCCAAGAGGGACCACATAGTGAGCAGATGCCATCATACCAAGCAGGCGCATCACGGACAGCGCCGTAACCGCCCTGCCAGGACGGAACCCCCTGAGCGCGCGGAGAATATCCTCTCGCCGTCGCTCTGAGAGGGTTGCCCTCATGGGCCTTGAGCTTAGAACCAAGCCCAAGTACTCCACCTGTTGACTGGGAAGAGGAGTACCCTTCTTCCAGTTCCTCCACACCGTAGCCCTGCAGTGATATTACTACCAACCGAACCACGCGTGCCTGACTGACCACCGCTGGTCTTCCGGCCGTGGGAGGCACTAACGTGATACCCGGCCTGGCGAGGGCGGGGCTGGGGGAACTCACGCTGCAACCTCCTGGGCCTGGAGTTCCCCCGCTGACAACCATCGTCGTTGACAGACACAACACCAGGCTCACCAAACACAGACGCAGAACGCGTGGCGTGGGAGCCGCTTGACAGCACAGCATTCTCACGGACAGACCCAGGCCTAGCCATCAACTGGGTGTCAGCCCCTGTCCCCATGAGGAGCGAAACGTGGGGCCGCTTGCGCTTCGCTGAAGGCATGCGCTCTCTCTCTCTCTTTCTATATCCTTCTTTATGCCCAACACATTGAGTGGTGTGTGTGTGTGTGTGTGTGTGTGTGTGTGTGTGTGTGTGTGTGTGTGTGTGTGTGTGTGTGTGTGTGTGTGTGTGTGTGTGTGTGTGTGTGTGTGTGTGTGTGTGTGTGTGTGTGTGATGGGGAGGCTGATGGCTTCCTTATCTCCGACCTCACGCTGCTAAATAATCTGGACAGAAGCCGTGAAACAGCCTCCAGTTCCTCCATTTAGTTTTGATTTATTGGCTCCATTTGACCCGAGAGCCGAGAGACACACGCACACACACACACACACACACACACACACACACACACACACACACACACACACACACACACACACACACACACACACACACACACACACACACACACACACACACACACACACACACACACACACACACACACACACACACACACACACACACACACACACACACACACACACACACAGAGAGAGAATCCCTTGCGGAAATTGCCTCAGATGGTTTTCTTTTGGTGTTTGTTTTGTGTGTGTTTTTTTGAGAAAGGTGACCTGTTGACGGATCATCTGTTGCCAGGGCGACCGGGCCTGGGGGAGGGGGGGGGGGGGGTGCAGGGGGGGGCGGGGGGGGGGGGGCGGCCATGTTGTTATCATTGTTCCCCAGCAGCAGGACCACAACTTCGAGATATAAGAGAAAAATAAAGGAATAGAGGAACTGATGGAATATAAAGCAGCACTGATGTAATATAAATGATGTAATATAAAGCAGCACTGATGGAATATAAATGATGTAATATAAAGCAGCACTGATGTAATATAAATGATGGAATATAAAGCAGCACTGATGTAATATAAAGCAGCACTGATGTAATATAAAGCAGCACTGATGTAATATAAAGCAGCACTGATGTAATATAAAGCAGCACTGATGGAATATAAAGCAGCACTGATGTAATATAAAGCAGCACTGATGGAATATAAAGCAGCACTGATGTAATATAAAGCAGCACTGATGGAATATAAAGCAGCACTGATGTAATATAAAGCAGCACTGATGTAATATAAAGCAGCACTGATGGAATATAAAGCAGCACTGATGTAATATAAAGCAGCACTGATGTAATATAAAGCAGCACTGATGTAATATAAAGCAGCACTGATGTAATATAAAGCAGAACTGATGTAATATAAAGCAGCACTGATGGAATATAAATGATGGAATATAAAGCAGCACTGATGTAATATAAAGCAGCACTGATGTAATATAAAGCAGCACTGATGTAATATAAAGCAGCACTGATGTAATATAAAGCACAACTGATGTAATATAAAGCAGCACTGATGTAATATAAAGCAGCACTGATGGAATATAAAGCAGCACTGATGTAATATAAAGCAGCACTGATGTAATATAAAGCAGCACTGATGTAATATAAAGCAGCACTGATGTAATATAAAGCAGAACTGATGTAATATAAAGCAGCACTGATGGAATATAAAGCAGCACTGATGTAATATAAAGCAGCACTGATGGATTATAAAGCAGCACTGATGGAATATAAAGCAGAACTGATGGAATATAAAGGATGAATATAAAGCAGCACTGATGGAATATAAAGCAGCACTGATGGATTATAAAGCAGCACTGATGGAATATAAAGCAGCACTGATGGAATATAAAGCAGCACTGATGTAATATAAAGCAGCACTGATGTAATATAAAGCAGCACTGATGTATTATAAAGCAGCACTGATGGATTATAAAGCAGCACTGATGTAATATAAAGCAGCACTGATGGAATATAAAGCAGCACTGATGTAATATAAAGGATGTAATATAAAGCAGCACTGATGGAATATAAAGCAGCACTGATGGAATATAAAGCAGCACTGATGTAATATAAAGCAGAACTGATGTAATATAAAGCAGCACTGATGTAATATAAAGCAGCACTGATGTAATATAAAGCAGAACTGATGTAATATAAAGCAGCACTGATGGAATATAAAGGATGTAATATAAAGCAGCACTGATGGAATATAAAGCAGCACTGATGGAATATAAAGCAGCACTGATGTAATATAAAGCAGAACTGATGTAATATAAAGCAGCACTGATGTAATATAAAGCAGCACTGATGTAATATAAAGCAGAACTGATGTAATATAAAGCAGCACTGATGGAATATAAAGCAGCACTGATGTAATATAAAGCAGCACTGATGTAATATAAAGCAGAACTGATGTAATATAAAGCAGAACTGATGTAATATAAAGCAGAACTGATGTAATATTAAGCAGCACTGATGAATATAAAGCAGCACTGATGGAATATAAAGGCTAGCCACTGGGACTACCATGGGAACAGGCAACATAATTTATCATATTTTGTAACTGTAATTACAGAAGCCTATTGGAACGTGAGGTTCTGATATGATTTGATTAATATATCTGCATTATTTTATCCCACTTTATGCTTTGCTCTTGCTGCTTGTTCTACACTGATTCTATGTTTTATTTCTTACTGATGTAAAGCACTTTGAACTGCAATCCCCTGTATGAAAGGTGCTATACAACTAAAGTTATTATTATTATTATTATTATAACACTAACCACACTACCATGGCAACGGGAAAAAGCAAAATTTCCGCTGTGCAGATCGGAAGTGATAATACCATGTATAACTATTTCATTGCACTGCACTGTTGCACTATTTTCTGTTCTATTTTACTCTTTTTATTATTGTCTATTTGAAACTGCAATAGAATCAAACCATTTTATATGTCTGCGCTTTATGTGCTTGTTTTGTCTTTTTTCTGTTGTGAAGCACTTTGAGCTGCAATTCCTGTATGAAAGGTGCTCTACAAATAAAGTGTATTATTATTATTATTATTATTATTATTATTATTATTATTATTATTATTATTATTATTATTATTATTATTATTATTATTATTATTATTATTATTATTATTATTATTATTATTATTATTAGTAGTAGTAGTACAGTGTAGGGCAGTTGTAGACAGTGAAAGCAGTAGATACAGTATGTACAGTAGGTAGTTAGTAGATACAGTAGGTAGTTAGACAGTGAAGCAGTAGATACAGTAGACGTACAGTAGGTAGTTACACAGTGAAGCAGTAGATACAGTAGATGTACAGTAGGTAGTTACACAGTGAAGCAGTAGATACAGTAGACGTACAGTAGGTACAGTAGGTACAGTAGTTAGACACCGAGGCGACAGAGCAGCTCCCA
Source organism: Notolepis coatsorum (assembly GCF_963971535.1). NCBI lineage: Eukaryota > Metazoa > Chordata > Actinopteri > Aulopiformes > Paralepididae > Notolepis > Notolepis coatsorum. Next base: position 15,174 of record NW_028174757.1, read on the forward strand.
GAACTCCCGCAGCTCATCTATATAAGAACCTTGGTGGTTAAACTACATTATGCAGGCCATACATTTTTCACATAACATGGAGCCAAGCCTTTGTATCCACCACTAAAACTATTAACCCATATTATACAACCAGGCTTTGACAGTGCAACGTGCAGAGAGAGAGAGAGAGAGAGAGAGAGAGAGAGAGAGAGAGAGAGAGAGAGAGAGAGAGAGAGAGAGAGAGAGAGAGAGAGAGAGAGAGAGAGAGAGAGAGAGAGAGAGAGAGAGAGAGAGAGAGAGAGAGATCCAGTTAAAGAGGTAGTTAACCAGAGACGGTCTGTATAATCCGATGGATCACTGTGGTGGTTTAACAGACTGCACCTCTGGCCGTGCTGAGCGGCTGCCAGCGGAGACGAGAGGCTCTGAGCTCATATGGAGATGGAGGGATGATATCGGGATGATGGTTTCCGTGGAGACCAGCTTATCTTTTAGCCGGAGCCGTGTTTCACCAGTGAGAGTCGCTCCCCTCGGGCCGTCGCACGTCACGTCAAACCAAGACGAAACACGCGTCTCTGCTTGTCATGGTGACCCCACTATTCAC
>NW_028174756.1:0-12723 GCF_963971535.1 Notolepis coatsorum
AAACCATCACAGTCAGGACAGCTGAAACCATCATAGTCAGGACAGCTGAAACCATCACAGTGAGGACAGACAGCTGAAACCATCACAGTCAGGACAGGACAGGTGAAACCATCACAGTCAGGACAGGACAGCTGAAACCATCACAGTTAGGACAGGACAGCTGAAACCATCACCGTCAGGACAGACAGATGAAACCATCACAGTCAGGACAGCTGAAACCATCACAGTCAGGACAGATGAAACCACCACAGTCAGGACAGACAGCTGAAACCACCACAGTCAGGACAGCTGAAACCATCACAGTCAGGACAGTTGAAACCATCACAGTCAGGACAGCTGAAACCATCACAGTCAGGACAGCTGAAACCATCATAGTCAGGACAGCTGAAACCATCACAGTTAGGACAGCTGAAACCATCACAGTCAGGACAGCTGAAACCACCACAGTCAGGACAGACAGCTGAAACCATCACAGTCAGGACAGCTGAAACCATCACAGTCAGGACATCTGAAACCATCACAGTCAGGACAGCTGAAACCATCACAGTCAGGACAGACAGCTGAAACCGCTGAAACCATCACAGTCAGGACAGACATCTGAAACCATCACAGTCAGGACATATGAAACCATCACAGTCAGGACAGCTGAAACCACCACAGTCAGGACAGCTGAAACCATCACAGTAAGGACAGACATCTAAAACACAGTCAGGACAGACAGCTGAAACCATCACAGTCAGGACAGACAGCTGAAACCATCACAGTCAGGACAGCTGAAACCATCACAGTCAGGACAGCTGAAACCACCACAGTCAGGACAGCTGAAACCATCACAGTCAGGACAGCTGAAACCACCACAGTCAGACAGACAGCTGAAACCATCACAGTCAGGACAGCTGAAACCATCACAGTCAGGACAGCTGAAACCATCACAGTCAGGACAGCTGTAACCACCACAGTCAGGACAGACAGCTGAAACCACCACAGTCAGGACAGATGAAACCATCACAGTCAGGACAGCTGAAACCATCACAGTCAGGACAGACAGCTGAAACCATCACAGTCAGGACAGACAGCTGAAACCATTACAGTGAGGACAGACAGCTGAAACCATCACAGTCAGGACAGGACAGGTGAAACCATCACAGTCAGGACAGGACAGCTGAAACCATCACAGTTAGGACAGACAGCTGAAACCATCACCGTCAGGACAGACAGATGAAACCATCACAGTCAGGACAGCTGAAACCATCACAGTCAGGACAGATGAAACCACCACAGTCAGGACAGACAGCTGAAACCACCACAGTCAGGACAGCTGAAACCATCACAGTCAGGACAGTTGAAACCATCACAGTCAGGACAGCTGAAACCATCACAGTCAGGACAGCTGAAACCATCATAGTCAGGACAGCTGAAACCATCACAGTGAGGACAGACAGCTGAAACCATCACAGTCAGGACAGGACAGGTGAAACCATCACAGTCAGGACAGGACAGCTGAAACCATCACAGTTAGGACAGGACAGCTGAAACCATCACCGTCAGGACAGACAGATGAAACCATCACAGTCAGGACAGCTGAAACCATCACAGTCAGGACAGATGAAACCACCACAGTCAGGACAGACAGCTGAAACCACCACAGTCAGGACAGCTGAAACCATCACAGTCAGGACAGTTGAAACCATCACAGTCAGGACAGCTGAAACCATCACAGTCAGGACAGCTGAAACCATCATAGTCAGGACAGCTGAAACCATCACAGTTAGGACAGCTGAAACCATCACAGTCAGGACAGCTGAAACCACCACAGTCAGGACAGACAGCTGAAACCATCACAGTCAGGACAGCTGAAACCATCACAGTCAGGACATCTGAAACCATCACAGTCAGGACAGCTGAAACCATCACAGTCAGGACAGACAGCTGAAACCATCACAGTCAGGACAGACATCTGAAACCATCACAGTCAGGACATATGAAACCATCACAGTCAGGACAGCTGAAACCACCACAGTCAGGACAGCTGAAACCATCACAGTAAGGACAGACATCTAAAACCATCACAGTCAGGACAGACAGCTGAAACCATCACAGTCAGGACAGACAGCTGAAACCATCACAGTCAGGACAGCTGAAACCATCACAGTCAGGACAGACAGCTGAAACCATCACAGTCAGGACAGCTGAAACCACCACAGTCAGGACAGACAGCTGAAACCATCACAGTCAGGACAGACAGCTGAAACCACCACAGTCAGGACAGACAGCTGAAACCATCACCGTCAGGACAGACAGCTGAAACCATCACAGTCAGGACAGACAGCTGAAACCACCACAGTCAGGACAGACAGCTGAAACCATCACAGTCAGGACAGACAGGTTAAACCACCACAGTCAGGACAGATGAAACCATCACAGTCAGGACAGACAGCTGAAACCATCACAGTCAGGACAGACAGCTGAAACCATCACAGTCAGGACAGACAGCTGAAACCACCACAGTCAGGACAGATGAAACCATCACAGTCAGGACAGACAGCCGAAACCATCACAGTCAGGACAGACAGCTGAAACCATCACAGTCAGGACAGACAGCTGAAACCATCAGAGTCAGGACAGACAGCTGAAACCATCACAGTCAGGACAGACAGCTGAAACCATCACAGTCAGGACAGACAGCTGAACCCATCACAGTCAGGACAGACAGCTGAAACCATCACAGTCAGGACAGACAGCTGAAACCATCACAGTCAGGACAGACAGCTGAAACCATCACAGTCAGGACAGACAGCTGAAACCATCACAGTCAGGACAGACAGCTGAAACCACCACAGTCAGGAGAGATGAAACCACCACAGTCAGGACAGACAGCTGAAACCACCACAGTCAGGACAGACAGCTGAAACCACCACAGTCAGGAGAGATGAAACCACCACAGTCAGGACAGACAGCTGAAACCATCACAGTCAGGACAGATGAAACCATCGTGACTCGACTTGGACTTGGACTCGAGCATTGACTGCATTTGGACTCGGAAGGTGCAGACTCCCTTTGAAACGGTGACCGCTGTGTCATTTATGTTTAATGTATAGACCTTTTTTTATTTGTACGTCAGCTCATTGACTGCCAGAGCGGAGGGGTGACTCAACCTTGATGACTCGGACTAATGGGGTAATGGGGACTCGACTCGGACATGACTCGGGCTCTTCTTTGGTGACTCGGACTTGGACTCGGACTCGGAACAGAAATAAGACACTGTGCTACCTACCACACCTTTAAAAAAAAAAACTCAATACCTGGTTATTAACCAATCAAACATGTAATCACTTTTAATCAGTTCATTGTGTATTTTATTATTGCTTTTACTATTATGTTGGATTGTGTTGTAATGTTTTACTTGTAATGCTTCTGTTCTAGGTGTATTGTCGGTCTCGTAACATCTTGCCAACAGGACTACAGTTGCGAATTAGCCAGCTGGCTAAAACTGACACATTTACAGACATTTTTATCAATGTGTATAATACTGTCCTTTTAAAAAAATTTATAAACTGAAACTGAAACTGAAACCCGATATTTAGTGACTCGACAACAACACTGCTCCACTGTGAGGGTGCTGTGGATTGAACATCAACAACCGAAGAGTATTATGTTACATTTTATTCACCGCCTTGCCGGTAAACACCTACTGAACACCGCCCCCAGGGGGCGCTTCCTTTCCATCTCAAGCTATTTTAGAATCAGGCCAAGTCAGGTTTATTTGTTATAGGCCCAACATCACATTACATGTCTCTATGAGCTCCACCCCCCCCCCCCCCCCCCCCCACCCCCCCCTAAACCCCCCAGGAAGATTAGTAAGAACTCCCACAGACGAGGAAAAAGAGAATAGGGAAAAAGGGACGAAACCTTAGATGGGCAATTCGATAAGAGACCCCCCCCCCCCCCCTCCCCCGACCTGGATGCCCAGGTGCGCAATAGGTGGTGAAGTGGGAAAGAGTTTTGGAATTAAATAAAATTGGAAGGACACTCAGAGAGATGCCTACACCAGTACACCCTACCTGGCTGATTACAGTCTAGGTGAGAGTCTGACAAAGTCCAACCACAGCTGATTACAGTCTAGGTTAGACTAAATTCCTCTAAAGGTACATACCCAAGTATTCCACAACGTCCATTTGCATGTTCTTGGTATCTAGGGACATATATGGGACCTCAGTGAATGTATTTCCCAGTGTCAGAAACATTGTGTCTGTTACTATGTTTGAGTAAATTGTAATGAACCAAAGGATAATATAAATTATTATTATTATTTGTATTTGTTTCATCTTTGATGGTGAATAACACCATGCTGACATTGACCAGACGTGAATAATGGCCACTGAGCTCACTCAGCCCCCTCTTGAAATCAAGTGTACTACTAATCTAATAAAATTAACAAAGGGCAGATGATTTACAGTTTTTTTTCCGTAGATACAGTACTGTATTTCGCCATCCGGACACATGCAATAAAAAATATGGATATAGTATATCAGGCCTATAAATGACCTTATTATGGCCAAGTCATACATCTATATCTTAGGTCCACCCTATTTACTATTTATATCAATGATGTGTCTCGTGATATAAATGCTTTAGTACATCTTTATGCTGTAAACTATACACTGTAAGAAAAACTGCAAGAAAACGGTAAATGTCTGGCATCAACGGTTGCCAAATACTTACTCTCAAATGACAGTCAAATCAAATACATTTACAGATTACAACCTTTATTTATTAATGGTTAACATTTTGATAAAAGGTAATTTACGGTATTTTTATGGCATTTACACTTAAAGTAGAAAAACTAAAGTAATCTGTAAAATAATAGAGTGAATTTCCTGTGAAAAAAACATTAATTTTTTTACAGTGTAGCGTGCCGACCACCCAGGCCAGGTGCGGTTGAAGGAAAAGCCTAAATGACTACCGTTTGAATTTAGCCCTCCAAAAGCTCACTTTACTGAATTGTAAGAACCGCGAGGCTGTGTGTACAGCGTGTCCCCAGATAAGCAAGGCAGTCACCTATAGGCTCTCTCTCCCGCCACCAACGGACGCTATCGTGTGATTCCATCTCGTACCGTGCTCTCCTTCCGTCGCCCCGAGCCCGCGCGCTCTTATCATCACAGCACCTGCTTGTAGTAATTGAATCCCGTAACCACCTCGGTCGGTTTCGCGTCTTACTTTATAATTCTTTCTCTATACACACATGTTCCTTCATGTTTATCTATACTTGTGTTTAATAAATTGGCCCGTTAAATTTTAAAAGGATCGGTCTTCAGGTTCCCCCCCGCCCGCCGCGTGTGATTGGGATTATCTTCGGTCACACACTCGGTAAAAATGACTTTACCGAACTTCAGAGGAGATCGCAAATCGCTAACGTTCCCGAGATGTGAGCCGACCCAGGTGAACCCCGGCCGGTCCGAATCAATCCTCATGGAGTTATAATCTAATTGAGACGAGGTAATAAATATTCAATTATTGAAGTTCATCCGAGTTTGACCACTACATCGTAATAAAACAATTTCAGATTGGAACAGAAATGCCTCATGTAGGGGCGGTCAGGTGGCGTAACGGAGATTGCGTTCGTCACGAAACCCCGGAGCGGTTAGATTCGCCTGTTCGAATCCGGCTCACAGCTCCGGCGTTGTCACCAGCTTGGCTGGCCGTTCACACTAATACAATTGGCTGTATTAGAGGGTGGGAAAGCTGGCGGGGTGGGTCCGGGTCGTTGTAAACAGCGACTCCTACAGTTCGGTCGGGGCGCCTGCTAAGCGCGGATAGGATCTAAGTGGGATAGTGTGATCCTTCCACACGCTACGCCCTCTCAGTGAGAATCCGCGCTGCCAGGTGAAAAGAAGCGGTTGATTGGCTAGACGTGTGTCGGAGGAAGCACGTGATAGCCTCCACTCTCCCAGACCGACTGTGGGGGGTAAGTGCGCAGTGACCAGGAAGAGGATTGGGAATTGGCATAACGACTAACATTGGGATGGGAGAAAATCGGAGGAAAATGGAGGGGGAAAAAGATTAAAAAAAAAAAAAAAAAATGCCTCATGTCATGGCTACTGTACATTAGTAGCAGGGAGCACTCTGTCCTCTGGACCTGGTGGTGTTGTTGTCCAGCAGGGAGACACTCTGTCCTCTGGACCTGGTGGTGTTGTTGTCCAGCAGGGAGCACTCTGTCCTCTGGACCTGGTGGTGTTGTTGTCCAGCAGGGAGACACTCTGTCCTCTGGACCTGGTGGTGTTGTTGTCCAGCAGGGAGACACTCTGTCCTCTGGACCTGGTGGTGTTGTTGTCCAGCAGGGAGACCCTCTGTCCTCTGGACCTGGTGGTGTTGTTGTCCAGCAGGGAGACACTCTGTCCTCTGGACCTGGTGGTGTTGTTGTCCAGCAGGGAGACACTCTGTCCTCTGGACCTGGTGGTGTTGTTGTCCAGCTCTCTGTCCTCTGGACCTGGTGGTGTTGTTGTCCAGCAGGGAGACACTCTGTCTTCTGGACCTGGTGGTGTTGTTGTCCAGCAGGGAGCACTCTGTCCTCTGGACCTGGTGGTGTTGTTGTCCAGCAGGGAGACACTCTGTCCTCTGGACCTGGTGGTGTTGTTGTCCAGCAGGGAGACACTCTGTCCTCTGGACCTGGTGGTGTTGTTGTCCAGCAGGGAGCACTCTGTCCTCTGGACCTGGTGGTGTTGTTGTCCAGCAGGGAGCACTCTGTCCTCTGGACCTGGTGGTGTTGTTGTCCAGCAGGGAGACACTCTGGACCTGGTGGTGTTGTTGTCCAGCACTCGGTCCTCTGGACCTGGTGGTGTTGTTGTCCAGCAGGGAGACACTCTGGACCTGGTGGTGTTGTTGTCCAGCACTCGGTCCTCTGGACCTGGTGGTGATGTTGTCCAGCAGGGAGCACTCTGTCCTCTGGACCTGGTGGTGTTGTTGTCCAGCAGGGAGACACTCTGTCCTCTGGACCTGGTGGTGTTGTTGTCCAGCAGGGAGCACTCTGTCCTCTGGACCTGGTGGTGTTGTTGTCCAGCAGGGAGACACTCTGTCCTCTGGACCTGGTGGTGTTGTTGTCCAGCAGGGAGCACTCTGAGCAAAAATCTTGCACATTGCATCAGAAACCGGATGATTTAGACGCGAGGAAATTAGGCCGTCATGAAATTGTTGTAGTCCTAAGAAAGAGGAAACCCTGGGCTTTCGATGGACGTCGACATTTTATAAAGCTACACTAACCAGCTCACACCAGCCGCTGTCAAATATGCAGCCGGCTGACGTGGAAAAATAATATTGACATTATTTCCGTGATTATATCTCACGGGTCGAACAAACCTGAATGTTATTGCCATAAAATACAACATATATCGTTTCTATACCTTTCTGTGAACGTCTAGAAAAAAACTGCATTGCATTCTGGTGAGAAATGGCGGAACTATGGATATTATACAAAAGTAACTTCACTTCACAGTAGATTTCATTCACAGTTTTGCGGCCCTGTAACGGGCGCCTGGTGGTAGTAAATCCAGATTGAACTCTGCCATTGGAAGGAGTAGATTTGGCCCTATCCATAGCTGTGTGACTTGGCCATGAGAAGGTAAGTTATAGGCCTGATATTCTATATTCTATATTCATATTTCAAATAGCATGTGTCCGGTTGGCAGAAGTCAGTACACAAAACACAGTACAACACAACATAGTACAACATAGTACAACACAACATAGTACAACACAACACATTACAACACAACACAGTAGAACACAGTACAACACAACACAACATAGTACAACACAACACAACATAGTACAACACAACACAACACAGTATAACACAACACAATACAAGACAACCCAACACAATAAAACACAACACAACATAACACAGTACAACACAATAAATCAAATCAAATCAAATTTATTTGTAAGGCCCGACAACACACGTTAATGTCCCCGTGGGCCGGACACGTCTTCTTTAAACAAGTCAAGAAGAAACATAACAATAAGTCAAGAACAAAACAAAAACACCATAAGGTCCAAAAAATTTAAAATAAATGCAAAATAAATAAATGAATGCAACACTCCCAGACATACCCCACGCGAAGGTAAGGAAAACCTCACTAAAACCTAGCAATAGGAAAAAATGCACCACAGGCAGTGTGGAGGAGAGAAACCTTAGAAGGGCCGTTCAAGGGGGGATCTCCCTTCTTAGATGTCGGTGATAGTAGTGTTGCAGACGGACAGTTGGTAAGCATGCACTCAAGTGTGTAGTGGAACACAGATGAGTGCATGCAATAGCAACTGAACATTTTGAGAAGTTTAAGATAAATAAAACACATCACAGCACAACACAATAAAAAACAACACAACACAATCAAAAACAACACAATGAAAAAACAACCACAACACAATAGAACACAACACAATAGAAAACAACACAATAGAAGCAACACAACCCGGCACAGCCTCTCTTAATCAAATCAAATCAAATTTATTTATAGGGCCCGACAACACACGTTAATGTCCCCATGGGCCGTACAGGTCTTCTTTAAACAAGTCAAGAAGACAACATAACAATAAGTCAAGAACAGAACAAGAACACCATAGGGTCCAAACATTTTTTAGATGAATGCAAATAAATGAAAGAATGCAAGCACTCCCAGACATACCCCACGCTAAGGTAAGGAAAAACTCACTAAAACCTAACAATAGGGAAAAAAAGCTCCACAGGCAATGTGGAGGAGAGAAACCTTAGAAGGGCCGTTCAAGGGGGGATCTCCCTTCTTAGATGTCGGTGATAGTAGTGTTGCAGACGGACAGTTGGTAAGCATGCACTCATGTGTGTGGTGAAACACAGATGAGTGCATGCAATAGCAACTGTACATTTTGAAAAATTAAAGATAGAGCTAATAGCGATAGCAACTGAACATTTTGAAAGATTAAAGATAGAGTTGATAGCGGATCTATTTGAGGCACAGGGGCGGCGCAAGAGGGTCACGTCCTCCCCGTCTTAGTCACGGGACATTCAACACTCCGGTCGTTACTCAGGGACAGCCGGAGACAGGGGGAAGGGGGGTGGCGCAGAGAGGGTCGCGAACTCCCCGACATCATCGCGGGACATCCGGCACTCCGGTCACCACTACGAGACCTCCGAAGACAGGGGGGCACGCAGAGGGGGTCGCAATCTCCCGGCCTTCGTCACGGGACGTCCAACACTCCGGTCAACACTCCAGGACAGCAAGTCATAGGAAGACAGGGAGACGGGACAGGCGTTAGACAGCTCATGAGATTGTAGTAGGCGGACATAGCAATAGATACAAGTGGTAGGCATATATGTGAATGGAGTAGATATATGAAGTAAGCGTATTATGTGAATAGAATAGAACTCTTCGCCACCTTCCTCTCCGACGGCCGCCCGCCACCCCTCTTCCTCTCGGCCGCCACCCCTCTTCCTCCCGGCCGCCACCCCTCTTCCTCCCCGCACAGCCACGTAACGACGCTTTAAGAAGTGAATGGATCAATTAGGTAATTTATAGTCCTAATCTCTGGCACAGCAACCTTCCCGCCGCCGCCAACAAAGTGAGTGAAAACATTGTTAGCGCGTCCAAAAAAAATAAAAGAGGTTGTTTTTTTTTGCTCCCGCCTCTCGCTCCCAAATGAATTGGAATAATTTGGGTCTCGTTTCCCGGAGATGGAAGTCTGCCTACTTTTTTTTCTCTCTTCCCGTTGCTGGCAGTCGGCATGAAAGCACTACGCCACTAACCAGCCCCCCCACCCCCAAATATCTCCTCATTGTAATCAGCTAAATGGCTATTAGGCGGCTAGCCCCCGTGCCAATCCTCTCCATAATCACAAGGAAGACGGGGTGCTGGTTTGGACAGGGTTTTTACTGTGACAGCTGTGTGTACTTTGGTCTGGGGAGTAAGCATGTTTGTGTATGTGTGTGTGCGCTTGTGTATGTGTGTGTGTGTGTGTGTGTGTACAGTATGTATGTGTAGCCAGCTAATCTCGAATTGAGTTCTAGTCAAATGTACGCCGTTTGCTGTGTATCACGAGTGGCCTTTCTGACTAACTGACTGACTGACTGACTGACTGACTGACTGACTGACTGACTGACTGACTGACTGACTGACTGACTGACTGACTGACTGACTGACTGACTGACTGACTGACTGACTGGCTGACTGACTGACTGACTGACTGACTGACTGAATGACTGGCTGACTGACTGACTGACTGACTGACTGACTGACTGACTGACTGACTGACTGACTGACTGACTGACTGACTGACTGACTGACTGACTGACTGACTGACTGACTGACTGACTGACTGACTGACTGACTGACTGACTGACTGACTGACTGACTGACTGACTGACTGACTGACTGACTGACTGACTGACTGACTGACTGACTGACTGACTGACTGACTGGCTGACTGACTTATTAAAAACATAATAATAAAAACATTTCAATAAGATACTCGCTTTCCCTAAGGCATGGTACACTATTTGTAAGCTAGACTGTATAGGTACGTTTTAAATGTTCCTTTAAAAATGTGTATGGAGCTGGCGTTCCTGATGTGTGTTGGTAGCGTGTTCCATAGCTTTGGGGCATAGTTGGCAAATGCCGTACTTCCGATCCTCTTTTGGTTTCTGGGTGTGTCTAGTAAACCTGTAGTGGATGACCGTAGCGTTCTTGAGGGCAGAGATAACTAACTAGGGAATTTGATATGTATTTTGGGCCTTGCTCATTAAGAGCTTTATATGTCAGGAAAAGGACCTTGAAATCAATTCTACGAGTTATTGGCAGCCGGTGCAGAGTGGCTAGGACTGGAGTGACATGTTCTCTTCTCCTCGTACGAGTTAGTAATCGAGCTGCAGAGTTTTGGATAAGCTGAAGCTTCCCAATGGTTGCTTTGGGAAGACCAGTGAACAGTGGATTACAATAGTCAAGCCGGCTTGAGATAAACACATTCAAACATAAAATCATTGTACAATCAGAATAAAACAATACTCCCATGCACGTTGTACAAGCAACAACACCGAAACAAAGAATAATAATGACCGTAAAGATAGTCATGTGTCTCTCTACATGAAAGAAGCTCCACAGAGGTCCCAACTCTCTCCCGCCGCCACCACAACACAAATGCAATCATTTGGATAAAAGAAAAGGAAAAAAAGTATATCATAGAATGATTTCTGTCTGTAAAATCGCTGTTGTCAATTTATTTTTGAAACGTATCTTACTGGTAATATGTGTTAGATGTAATGGCAGTTTGTTCCAGTTCGACATAGCTCTATACATTACAGTTTTCTATAATGAATTCGTTTTGGGTATTAGTGGAAGCGTGAATCTTTCCATAGCTGCATGTCTGGTGTTATAAACATGTTGATCTTTTTTATGTATCATCTGTGTATATAAACATATAGGCAGGGGTGTAAAAAGTACCCAGAAATTATACTTAAGTGAAAGTATGGGTACGGTCTCAAAATCTTACTCAAGTAAACGTATCTGGCTAAAAACACACTTGAGTAAAAGGCAAAAGGTTTCTACTTTTAAATGTATTAAGTACTAGTAAAAACTTTTTTTCTGACCGTCTATTCTTCTGATAGCAGGTGCACAAAGACCAATCAGCATGGGTATGGGCGGGTTCATTTTCCATTGATAGGGATTTGATTGGCTGTTTTTAAATAAAGCGCGGCCGCAGGATTAATAACGTTAACGTTAGTTCGGCCAGAGAAACAAATATACTGAATAAAATGGTTGGACCTGCGAGATTTGTACTTTGTACTATTGTAGGTCTGCATTTTAAATGTAAGGAGTAAAAAGCATGTTTTTTTTTCTCTGAAATGTAATGGAGTAAAAGTACAAGTATATACAAACCTAATAATACTCGAGTAAAGTACAAATCCCCCGAAAAACTGTACTTAAGTATTGTAACAAAGTACAATTACTCAAGTACATTACACCCCTGGTACTATATGTGTGTGTACTCCAGAGTGTGGGTCTCGTCCAGACTGCAGCCCCCCGAGCCAGAAGACACTTAACAAGCTGGCAGTAAAAAGGGAAGGGGCCTGGTGCGCATGTGGGCAAAACATAAAAAAGCTCTGGATTCAAAGTTAATTTTTCCAGACATTATTAAAGCTGCTTCGTATTAAAAAGCCTGTGCCAGGGACCCTTACTCTGTGTGTGTGTGTGTGTGTGTGTGTGTGTGTGTGTGTGTTGCCTTTGTGTCCATGAATGTGCCCATATGTGCCCCTGAATGTGCCCCTGTGTGAGCTTCCACGTGCCTGTGGTTGTGTGTTTGTATGCCCTTCGCATATGCGTGTCTGTGTCTGCGTGTGTGTGCGTGTGTTCTCGTGCATACATGTGTCTGTGTCTGCCCGTGCCAATGTATGTGTGTGTATGTGCGCCTGTGCCTGTGTGTGAGTGTGTGTGTGTGTGTGTGTGTGTGCCTGTGTGTGTGTGTGCCTGTGTGTGTGTGTTTATGTGTGTGTGTGTGTGCCTGTTTGTGCAAGTGTATGAGTATGTGTGTGCCAGTCTGTGTGTGTGCCTGTGTGTGTGTGTGTGTGTGTGTGTGTGTGCCTCTGCCTGTGTGTGTGTGTGTGTGTGTGTGTGTGTGTGTGTGTGTGTGTGTGTGTGTGTGTGTGTGTGTGTGTGTGTGTGTGTGTGTGTACGTGTGTGTGTGTGTGTGCGTGCGTGT
>NW_028174755.1:0-1000 GCF_963971535.1 Notolepis coatsorum
GGTGTGACTGTATGCATCAAAGGGTTAAATCAAGCATTTGTAAGTGCGTTAGAGGAAATGTCAAATATCGCGATATATATCGTGTATCGTGATATGGCCAAAAAATATCGCGATATCATTTAGAGGCCATATCGCCCAGCCCTAGCTCCAACGTGTGACGCTTCTCTCTTCTGACCAATCAGTGGTCTGCAGTGTTTCACGTCACTTTTCTGGTATCGCTTCTACTCGCTTGGAACCTCGACAAAGCAGGTACTAAAAAAGTACCAGGTACCATCCGCAAATTTCGGCAATGGAAAACCGAAAAGGCAGAGTAGAGTAGAGTAGAGTCGAGTAGGTACCATGCAGTGGAAAAGGGGCATATGTAATCTGTCATCGTTCTGAGGCCCTGCCACATACCTCTGGAGTCAGCCTGTTCAAACTGAAGTTCAACCTTATCTCTGTAGCGCCGTTTCAACCTTATCTCTGTAGCGCCGTTTTGCCTCTATTACTGTCACAAGCCCAGTGTTGTAGGCTGAGGTGCGCGCTTTTCAGAGCCTCACGGACGGATTTTCTACCCAGGGCTTTTGGTTTGGGAAAACTCTAATTGTGGTAGAGGGGCTTGTTTCTCCTACCAAACTACAAACAAAGTCCAGCACTGTTTCAGTGTAGTCATTAATATTGTCTGTGTTATCTCTATGTCTCTCTCTCTCTCTCTCTCTCTCTCTCTCTCTCTCTCTCTCTCTCTCTCTCTCTCTCTCTCTCTCTCTCTCTCTCTCTCTCTCTCTCTCTCTCTCTCTCTCTCTCTCTCTTCTCTCTCTCTAGGTGTTGTCCTGTATCCTCCAGGAACAGAGAATAGTGTTATTCTCAGCAGACTGGGCCAGACTGACTCTGATAGCAGAGAGCCTGCTGTTGTTCTTACAGGTCAGTTCATTAAACCCTGACTGACAGGTCAGTTCATCAGACCCTGACTGACAGGTCAGTTCATCAGACCCTGACTGACAGGTCAGTTCATTAAACCCTG
>NW_028174754.1:0-71151 GCF_963971535.1 Notolepis coatsorum
AGTGACACGGAAGAGCATATAAAGCCACTTTAACTAGACACACACCAGGTACCAATGAAAGCAATTAGGACAAAGAGACAGGTCGAATACCACCAGGTAACGCTAGGGATTTGCTCCCTGAGGAGAGCAAAACCCCAAACGTTACACTCTAGTAGATAGTTTATATTCCTCCAGTATAGAGTTATATTCCTCCAGTAGTTATATTCCTCTAGTAGTTATATTCCTCCAGTAGTTATATTCCTCCAGTAGAGTTATATTCCTCCAGTAGTTATATTCCTCTAGTAGTTATATTCCTCCAGTAGTTATATCCCTCTAGTAGAGTTATATCCCTCCAGTAGAGTCCCATCACTCTAGTAGAGTTCAGAGTGTAACACTCTGCCCTTATATATATAGGTATAAGCTGCCCTTATATATCTCCAGACTTCTGTCCTTTTATACTTGCTTTTTTAATACCAGACGAGCAGCAAATGGGATGCTTTTAAATGTTCCTTTGATGCAGTCAGAGCTTGGTAAAGCTGCATTCTCCCACTATGCTCCCTTTTTATGGAATACGCGGCAAGTAAAACTTTGTCTAGAGAGGCACTTCCTACTGTAAATGCTTTTAAAGGTATGCTACGATTAGCCCTTCACGAAACATGTAACTGTTTTACCTGATGCTATTGCTGATCTGATTATGCTCCTTGCCACTGCACAAATGGCCTTCTGTATTTATATTTGAATTGTACGTTTTTTGTTTAATGCCCTGTTTTATGTTGAAACTTGTTGTGTGCCGTGTTGGTCAGGAGGACTCCCTGGAAGAAGAGATCTTGTATCTCAATGGGACATTCCTGGATAAATAAAGGATAAATAAAATTAAAAAACACTCAAGCGTTTTTTTTTTACAAACAATACCACCGAACCTCAGCTGCCAGAGAGGTACCCCCTCCTGCTGACTTGTTGTTCACAATCCGTAAGTCGCTTTGGTACAAAATGTAAAGGCCGATGTAAACGTTGATGTAAATGTTGATGTAAATGACCACATCTCTCACGTCGTCGAGGAGGAGGGAAAAGTCTCGTCCTCGTCGTCACCTCAGTGAGCAGCTCCCTAACCCCCAAATACAAACGTCGCCCCAAACAACCAAAAACACTGTGCAACACGTTACGTTGTGTTTGGTCGGTGGGGAGATCCACATGTGAAGAAGCGTTCCCGTGTGTCAACAGGAGGTCTCCACTCGACTCACACACAGACAGAGCCGCAGCTCCTCTGGCCGCCCTCCGGGCTCGAACCCCCGGCCCGGCACCCTTTTTTTTACCAGCCCTATACCTGCTAACAGAAGGTGGTGAAGAGACACAGCTACTTCCCCCAACGGACCCCCCCTCCTCAGACCGCCGTCATGGCCCGTAATGCTCTGTTTGTTGAGACAGAGTTCAAATATTAGCTCTAATAGCGTAGCGGTGGCAGTGTTTATTACATTACCGTGTGAGAATCCGAGCGACCTGTGCCACTGTTCTGAGACGCTGCAGGCCTCCTGGAAGAACTGCACAGAAGCCAGAGACCTCTGGGGTTTGTTTACAAGGTAAATATTGTCCTTTTACCTTTTCAAATTGGATTCTGGCGGGGGCAGTTGGACCGGGGCAGGACTAGAGGAAGGGGAACACTAGCCCACCTCATTCTGCTCTGTGGCCAGTGGTGGTGGTTTTTGTTGCATGAAAAGTGACATCTTGCATGTTTTTATTTTTTTTTTTTTTTAATACACCTCCATCTGTTTTCAGCTAAAATATCAAGAGGAAATACTTTTGAAAGTGACTGTATGCAGACTTCTTTTTTCCATGAAGAGAATAGTCAACTAATAGTTATTTTGATTTCATAAGTCATATTGCACAGTGGTTTGTTTACTTACCCTCCAGCTCAAACATGCACCAGCCACCAGAGCTCGGTTGCTCAAAAGCCCCCTGGCATTAAAGCTGCTGTAAGTGGTATTTTTTTCTTCTTTTTTGTTAAGAGTGGTCTGCATGTTAAAAGAATAGCTCTACACTCCGACAGCCATCACTGATATACTGTGTAGATTGTCTGGTCAGTAACATTCCAGTCCCTCCATGCTGCAGTAAACACAAAATACATTGTATAATGCTGTACACTATATTATAGGCAGTCCATTTACCATTCACAAGGGCACTGATTATGTCAGATATCCTTTATCAAAAGGCCCTAGAAATGACTATTTCAGGGCAGTCGTCTGAAAAACATTCTCCAGAAATCAGAACTGTCACTCTAAGCCTTTATGAAAAGCCAGTCCAGGCCTGTACATGTCTGCAAGATTATAGTGTCTATTGTTTATAGGGCATCTTCAATACAGTAGTTTTGAAGGAAAGTTAACATCAACTAAACATTTGCACAACACACCACTATTACACACCAGATATTAAAGGGACTGAACTACGGTATATCTGTATTTTGTAGCCATCAATGTATCTGGTTTCCTAGGCCGATTATTGCTGTGGTCTTCAGTTCACTAGATATGTTTTGGTTGTAATACCACAACACTATTAACTGTACATGAAGTACAATGTACAAAATAACTACAGTACATCTGGAACACCAGGGTATGTGTTTAAGGCCACATCATTTAATGGAGCTGCAGTTAAAACACAATACAAGCTTTCAGCATCCTCCGATGACATCACAATACAAGCGTTCAGCATCCTCCGATGACATCACAATACAAGCGTTCAGCATCCTCCGATGACATCACAATACAAGCGTTCAGCATCCTCCGATGACATCACAATACAAGCTTTCAGCATCCTCTGATAACATCACAATACAAGCTTTCAGCATCCTCTGATGACATCACAATACAAGCTTTCAGCATCCTCTGATGACATCACAATACAAGATTTCAGCATCCTCCGATGACATCACAATACAAGCGCTCAGCATCCTCCGATGACATCACAATACAAGCGTTCAGCATCCTCTGATGACATCACAATACAAGCTTTCAGCATCCTCTGATGACATCACAATACAAGCTTTCAGCATCCTCTGATGACATCACAATACAAGCTTTCAGCATCCTCTGATGACATCACAATACAAGATTTCAGCATCCTCCGATGACATCACAATACAAGCGCTCAGCATCCTCCGATGACATCACAATACAAGCGCTCAGCATCCTCCGATGACATCACAATACAAACGTTCAGCATCCGCCGATGACATCACAATACAAGCTTTCAGCATCCGCCGATGACATCACAATACAAGCTTTCAGCATCCGCTGATGACATCACAATACAAGATTTCAGTGTCCTCTGATGACATCACATAAGGACAAATTGAGGTGACTCTTGATATCCTGCAAACCAAATGAAACATTGAAAATGAAAATGAAACCGATTTTTGGGTCATGTATGATTGTGTGCTAAATAAATAAGTATTTGTCTATGTGTGTGTGAGAGAGAGAGAGAGAGAGAGAGAGAGAGAGAGATTGTTAAGTGCTCCTTAAATAATGCATTATCTCAGGCTTTCTCAAACCTTTGCCGCCCCCTGTTGCTCTGCCCGAGGGTAACCGTCATGAACACACACTAACCGTGCACTGTCTGCAAAACACACGGTTCATATGTGTTTTACACGTTGGGCTCACAGGTGCTGCTCAACCTGAATATGAGGTCACATGGGAAGAGCATTGTGTCAAGATGAACACGTTTACATTTAGTCATTTAGCTGACGCTCTTATCCAAAGTGACTTACAACTTCTGTACAACAAGTCGGCAGGAAAGGTACAACTTCATCAAACAGTGTTGAACTTGAGTGCTTGTAGTATCGACATATTAGCACAGTGGGTAGTAATATAGGCAAGGTAGATTCCTTAGTAGCAGAGTGCACACTAGTAAGACAGTACGAAGGTTAGTGGTTTTTGATATCAGATATTGATTGAAGGCGGCCGGGTAGCACAGCGGACTAAGCGTCTGTCTACCACCGCAGAGACACTGGTATCGAAATCCGGCTGTCAGCGGTGCCTCCGGCTTGGGCCGGTCGTCATACTGGCACAATTGGCATTATTATTATGACACCTATGTGTCGGAGGAAGCATGTGATAGACTTCAGGGCTCCCTAGAACGACCAGTAGGGGGCACATGCGGGAGGGGGGAATTGGCATAACGACTAAATTGGGATGGGAGGAAAATACTGAAAATAGGAGGAGAAAAAGTGGATAAAAAAAATATATATTGAAGAAGTTGGTTTTTAGGAAAATTGAGAGGGTTTCTGCTGTCCTGACTGTGGTGTCATTCCACCAGTGTGGAGCCAGGACCGAGAATAGCCTGCTTCTCTTTGATGACCCCCCGTCCCCCGTCCCGTCCCCCGCCTTGACGCGGGTATCTCCTCTACAGCATTATGGTTTAGTAGGACCTACAGCCGCGGTGTTGACATTTCTGCCGGGAGTGTTTTCCGGACAGCTGACTAGCATACAGACACGGAGCGGAGAGGCCACAGGGCCAACAGGAAGGACGGTTTACTCTGCCCAGTGGCTTCCTGTTTCAGCCTCTCCGGTCAGATGGAGGAAGTGGGACGAAGTCAGATTCACTCTTGTTTTGCACAAGGAAGCCATGAGATACACACACGCACAAAACCACATGCACATGTACACACAGACACAACTACACGCACACGCACAGACACACATTTTACATTTAGTCATTTAGCTGAACACTTTTATCCAAAGCGACTTACAAGTTCTTTACGACAAGTCAGCAGGAAGGGTACAACTCTTACAGCTGAGTAACAATGTTCATCAAACAGTGTTGAAACTTGAGTGCTGCAGTCTTGAGTGCATAGTAGTAGAGACATATTGGCTATAGTAGGAGGAAGAGTGCATGATAGTAGAAGACAGTAACACACACACTACGTAGTTTGAAACATCGTTTACAGTTTCTGTTATACTGAAGTTCAGTGCTGAGGAATAAATACAAGTGAATTGAATATTGGGCTTTCATGAAATATAAACCCATACAATAAACACATTCAACATTGAGTCATCATAACTCACACTTACAGTAACAGTGAGGAGTAACACACACTCTGATAATAAACAGGTTGATGTCGCCATCTAGTGGTAACAAAAGAAAAACAGTATAAAAGCTTTCACCCTTCATTATACTGTGAACCTACAAGGTATCTAACTCAAGCTCGTTTAATCAGAATCAGAAAGGTCTTTATTGCCAAGTAGTTTTCACATACAGTACAAGGAATTTGCTTTGGTCGTTTTCGGTGCGACATAAACGGACAGACAGTAACGGACAGATAATCAAATGAATAAATAGTCAAATTTAATTATATATGAACTAAATTTAGATAGAAGCACAAGAGAATATAATATAATTATGAAATAAAAAATAGGCCAGGACTGTACAACTGTAAAATAAAGAGGTTGAATAAATAAAATAGGATATAAACTAAATTAAATATAAGCACAATAGAATATAGTACAATTATAAGTAAAACATTTAAATAAGAATAGGCCAGGGCTGTACAACTGTGCAAGATTTGGTCAAGTATATACACTGATTAGAATAAAAACAACAATACAGTGGGATGGGATCATTAGCAGGGCTGTGCTAAACAGGCAAATGAAGATAAAATCAAACCTCGACTCTTCTGATATTTCTAAGTTCAATGCCATCTACATCTTCAACTTGGATCGCGTTTTCCTCTTCAGGTTGGACACCGTCTGGCGCGGCGTCCTCTTTGGGACCAGGCGGGGCCTTCTTCACTGTGGTGTCTTTGAGGACCTTGGAGATGAGCCTCTCGTAGAACCACTCCAGGTCCTGAGCGTCCTCAGGCCAGACCAGGTATTCTCTCTTCTGGATGAAGGTCCGGACGGCCTGGTACTTCATCAGGTGGTAGTGGGGCATCTTTGGTATATTTCAAATCAGTTTTAGTCATTTGAAAGTGATTGCATTGGGATTGTGTTTTAGTTAGTTCAGTTCAATTAACTTAAACTCAGTCTCGGTTTGTAGTGCATTTTAAACATTTAAAATCTTAAAAGATTAAACATTTTAAACTGAAAAAAGAAAACAAGCTTTCTATCTCCAAAAATAAAGTTGAGGACCACTGTTGTAACCTATCTTTCTTAAAGGAACATGTCAACATTATGGGCAATGCACTTACTTACTTTCTCCAGAGTCAGACAAGAAGATAGATACCAATTTCCTCTCTGTGTGTTCAGTAGAAAGCTATCTGGCTGCAAGTGAATGGAAGCGGATCTGGACCATTAGCCACTATTGGACCACTATGAATTGAAAATGGGGGACCCTGATGTAAACAAGACAAACATCTTTCTCTGGTCTGCATCCCCTTAACACATCCCACTCCGGAAACGGCTTACAACGTGTTTCAAGTTCATGCGAATTCTGCCATTCCACGGCGTACGACATTATTGAGATCATATTTCATTTTTTCGCCATGTTATTCATAATTCCCTCACGGAGCCTGGTCTGATGCAGTGGGAGCATGCACAACTCTGCAACGCTTCAATACTGCCGCCAAGTGGATGATCGGCGAGTTGCAACCGGAAGTGGATCTCTTGTGATCCTGGTGCATCTGGCAAATGCGTCCGGCACTCGCATATTGTTGCGCGACTGTAGACACACGTCCGTGTGTAGCGATCGCTGCCATAACGCAATAATCGATACGATTTGGGCGTTTATTATGATTATACAAACCGGAAATGGATTTAGGAGATCGCCGTCAAATAAGTGGGATCTTTCTCCTCCAGTCTCATCGGCGAACGGTAAGAGGACGCTGACGTTACTTTCAGCCTGTTTGTTTATTATTATCAATGCAAACCGCTCTGATCAATATATCACCCATACTACATAAAGCATTTACTGACGATCACGGAATTATAAACGACCCCCCCCCCCCCCCGTTCATCCGCGCATGATAAGTCATAACGTTTAGGATCATGTACAGTTGACATTTTTAATATAGCGTGGATCGGCAACAAACGGCAGTTGATAATCTATATATGCGTTTATGCCTATAACTCACGTTCTAGGAATTACTGCAGAAAACGATAAAAACATATTTATATTCTAGACGGTATTTTCGTATGAATCTATGAATGAAAAAGTAAAACGTTCCTACATCCGAACGATAGATAATCGATTTTGAATGGGCCATAGTAATGTCAATTTAGCAATACAATTTAAAAAGTTATAGCCCTGCAAAGAAGGTGAACATCTCCATACACTTAGAGTGGTGGCAGAGAGTGGTATAAGATGCTCAAATTGCGTGGCAGGGAATGTGTTAACAATTGTGTGTATTGAGCCGTACTGTATTGTACCCATTCTGCAATCTGTTAAATAAAGTTTTCATTCATTCATTCAGCCTAGCTTAAAACTCTGGGAAACGTGTTTTAGCTATAGGCTAGCTGGTCCGTATCCACTTCCATTAATTTGTGCTAAGCTAGGCTAGCTTGCAGCCGGATACTGTAGCTTTCTACTGAACGCACAGAGAGGAAATTGATATCCATCTTCTTGTCTGACTCTGGAAAAGGCGGTAAGCGCATTTCCCATAATGTTGCCGTTTCCCACAATGTTAATACTCACTGAAGCATTTACAACCAGATACGCACCTTCCCCACCACCACCACGATCAGGACGTCTGTCAGCTCCTCCAGCATCCGGCCTTGGGCCAGCATGAAGGCCTCCAGGCACCACCCATCTATACACGGGTTCAAAGTGATGGTTATAAATCATTACTACATGGCGTTTTAACATTCGCCAAAATGCTTGATTGTGATTGGTCAATAACGCTCCGTTACCCCTAGCAGCGGTCAATTCTTTCTCGATAACTGACCGCTGCTATGGGCAACAGAGCGCTATTGACCAATCACAATCAAGCATTTTGATCGCAGTCACGAAAGCTATAACCTCGTTCCCAGCTTTATCTCGCACAGCTGCACTACATCGGGTTCAATCACGTCCACACCTGCCGATGACATAGGAGCCACAGCCCACAGAACAACTGCGTCTGCATTTGATCTCGTCTTGTCGATGGTGTAAAATGAATTAGGTATATTGCTAGTAAGTTAGCCATGTAATAAGCGGGATAATGTATAGCTATACTCGGTCATTGTCGCAAAATAATTGACCTTCACTGCGCCTCTGTGTTCCAGAACTCCGTGTCGGTCAATTATTTTGCGACAATGACCTCGTAGCTATACATTATCCCTTACATAACCAACCAAGTTGATTTCCTGTTGCAACGTTTGCCAGTGCAATCGTCGACAGGAAATACATTTGGGTCCAAACTGTTCCTTAGCAACAGAATGCCAGTGAAACTGTCTGTATAGAGGCATGTCAACGTTAGTTTTGGTCTGTCCACTGCAATGTTGAGTTCCGTCAATAAATAGTCAACATACTGGACTTTGAATGGAAAGGAACAACAATGGATTGAACAATGGAACAATAGAACAAAGGAACAATGGGCAATTCAATTCCACAATAAGAAATCATAAATGTCTATACCTTTGTTATTTTAGTTTGAATAATAATAATAATAATAATAATAATAATAATAATAATAATAATAATAATAATAATAATAATAATAATAATAATAATAATAATAATAATAATAATAATAATGATGATGATGATGATGATGAAGAATTATTATTAATATGAAACATTGAAAACGCACAGATTAATTGTCTATTACATCTGCAAAATGACAGTTGGCATTTCCAATATCATCACTGGGTACTTTTATTGACGATAGGCAGCATATTATTGGATATCGGTTTGGGAAAAGCGTTCCTGTACCTTTAAGGAACTCCTTCGTCACGATGCACATGGTCTTCCTGCTGCCCCAGACAGCGTCTCTGACGTTAGACAAGTGGTCCTCGCCCGGCAGGAAGTCTCTGGCCTCGAAACACAAACGGAGTGAATTGTTCTCCGCAAACTGGGCATCCAGCTTCTTCAGAAAAGCGTCCTCCACCCATTTGAAGTCATTGTCACTGAAGCAGAGGTAGGCGTCATACCTGGGGTCGTCAGCAGGGGGCGCCGCCTGCGGGCCCTCCATAACTCTGCCGATGACCTTCTTGTAAATAATGAACATCTGACCACGGAAGCGAGCGTAAGCTATCGCCCCGGCGGTGGTGAGGATGAGGAGGCTCGAGCAGGTGACGAAGAGAGCGAGTCTCAGATCTCGGACGGCCGCCTCATCGTCTTCATCGCACTGCGCGGCGACCCGGCTGTACTCCAACAGAGAGACGTTGTGGAGGTCCGGGGGAAACTCACACCTGAACTCCGTGACGGGACTCAAGAATGTCACGTTGGTTCCGTTCGCCCACGTCAGGAAGCTCGCCAGATTGCAATCGCAGACGAACGGGTTCCTCATTAGCTTGAGGAAGCTGAGATAGCGGAAGGTGGCGGGGTCAGGGGAGGCCAGGATGTTGTTGGAGAGGTCGAGAATTTTCAGGCTATTTGGGAAGACATCTGGTTGGAGATAGGTCAAGGAATTGGAGGAGAGGTCGATCGTCATCACTGAGGTGAGACCCTTGAAAATGTCCTGAGGGAGGGACTGCAATAAGTTGAAGCTCAAACTGAGAGTCGTTAGATTCTCAAGAGGATCAAAGAGGTCCAGGCATTTCCCCATAGCCCATATGGTCTGCAAGGAACTTCTGTCGAGATTCAGTTTTTCCAAACTGTTTGACCGAGACACTGTCCATTGCCCGGTGCACCAACCGATGAAGTTCCCACCATAGAAGAGATGTCTGAGACTTTTGAAGCCAATTAAAATATCGTAAACATCTCCCAAGTTTTGTAACCTGTTGTTGCTAATGTCCAATTCAATACTATTACTGGCAAACTTAGCAAGACTGTACACCTGATGTAAATTATTACCATCCAAATTAAGATATTCTAAGCGCGGTAATGGTGCAGGAGAACCCAGGTCCGGGAGAGAGTTTCTCGTTAGATCTAAGTGTCTTAAGTTGGGAAGTCCTTTGAATGACTCATAACCCAAAACGCCAATATGGTTGTAAGACAAGTCTAACACTCTAAGGTCCATCAGTCGATCGAATGTGTGAGAATAAATTTCCCCTAAGAGGTTGTGTGACAGGTTGAGCAATCGTAAATTTCCTTGAAGACCATCAAAGGCATTTATGTTTATCTGATTAATTTTGTTTTGGGAAATGTCAATTATTATGGCTTCTTTCAGCGGACTGAAAACACCCTGTTGCAAAAATAATATACGACTTCCAGACAAATCCAAAACACTGACTGAACTATTCTGGAGGCCTTGGAATGTGCGCCGGTCCGGATCACTGGTACTGTCACGATCAAATCCTTGCCCCATTCCCCCATTAATTATGAGATGACTGATTTTCGTCCCCTCAATGGCGTTGAAGAACTGTCTCGCGTTGTCAACGTGAAGGCCATTGGTGGATATGTCAAGGATCCCAAATGACACCCCTCTGAAAGGATTCCCACATTTGTCCCAGTTGAAGCCATAAGGATACAATCTATTTGAATTCAAGTTGAGGAATAGGAAGTGTTTTCCCTGGAAGCCAAGCAGGTCCCCCTCACAGATGCTTTGAATTTTGTTCAGTTTAAGGTCCAACTCTGTGAAGTGAGTGAGGTTCAAAAAGAACAGTGCAGGCCGAAGTCTCCGTAATTGGTTGTACTTCAGGTCAAGAGTCTCCAAGGACAACAATGGCTGCAGATAGCTGCCCTCTAATATAGACTGCCCCAAAGAACAATAACCCAAAAAGAGATTCCTCAAGTTGGACAGTCCCACGAACGCATTGGACTCCAGGCGAAGACCTCTGTTGCGGCCTAGCACCAGCCGAGTCAAGTTTCTTTGTCTGCGAAAGGCGTTGTTGCGTAGAACAAGAGGGTCACCACGCTGCGATCCAAGACTCAAGTCCTGCAGCTCCTCGAGGCCTGAGAGGGAGGTGTCGTTGATCTCACTGATGTAGTTCATATCCAGGTACAGGTGGGTGATGTAGGGAGGCAGAGCAGGGACCCAGTGGTGGTGTTTAAACATACAGCCAGCTATGGAACCAGATAGGTTGCATGGTTTATAGCCTGTGGCTACCTGCATAAACAGGAATGCAACCATTAGAAAAGATTGGAACAATTAATAATAATAATAATACATCTATTTTATATAGTGCTTTTCCAGATGCTCAAAGATGCTTTACATGTGTAGAAGAAACAAAACTATGGCAAAACAAAAACAGAAGAAAAATAATACATGACAAAATAAAATAAAACCGACAGAATTAGAGGTCAAAAGCAAGATTTAAAAGATGTCAGGGTGTTTGCATCACGGATATGGCTGGGGAGGGCATTACAGATGGAGGGGGCAGCAGCAGCAAAGGCCCTGTCGCCCCAGGTCCGGAGCCTGGTCGTGGGAGGTTGGCATCAGCAGACCTAAGGCGACAGGTGACGGGTGATTACATTGTTCACATAAAAGTGAACAATGACATTTGGGGAGAGTAATATGTTTACATTTGCAGTTTTATCTTTACTATATCATTAATTAAAATTATTCTATTTCATGTAATTAATAATCACACCAAAATCCTGTTGAGGCACTGTGAACCAAATGATGAAGGGCATCATGAGCAACTATGTAGTACTTATAGACACAGTGATAAAAAATCGGTGGTTTTTCAATGTATGTGATGTATAGATTGGGGGGAGATGACCGCATCTAAAAAGGGGCCAGGTCAGAGAGGTCAGAAATGTGCTTGCCTTAGCAGACGGTGATAGAAGAAACGGTTCAGAGGCAGGAGCCAGCAGAATGTTTAGCTGCCAGCGAGCCGAATGTTGACATTCCGATCTAGGACACAAAGATAACGGCGGGGCAGGAGACACAGGAGCAGAGCGATGGAGGTTTTGA
The DNA here is from genome assembly GCF_963971535.1 of Notolepis coatsorum. Classification (NCBI taxonomy): domain Eukaryota; kingdom Metazoa; phylum Chordata; class Actinopteri; order Aulopiformes; family Paralepididae; genus Notolepis; species Notolepis coatsorum. Next base: position 11,903 of record NW_028174754.1, read on the forward strand.
CAGTAATGAAACGTTTTGATGTGTGTAAAGGTTAAAGCAGTTGTCATGACAGCGCGTCGCATGACAACCAGAAGAGAGGCGGGCCGTCGTTGCTATGACGAAGATCCTATAAAGCTGACAGTGGTTCCGGGTAGGGGCAGACCAAGAGTGACTAAGGGCAGACTACAATCTGACTAGGACTGAGATCACACAGAAGAGACTCCCTCCCCTCGCGGGGAGAGGAGGGGAGGACTGACGTGGCACGACCACGACGACAGGCTTCTGGAATACCCACCAGGCCGCGAGGATCCCCGAGCGGGGTTAAAGGAGAGATCATTAGAATAGATTTTTCAAGGACAATACAATCTGTTAACATCTGAGCTGAGGCTTCTGTTTATGAAAATAAACAACGCTTTTCCTGGTAAGGTAGTACGTTGTCAAAGTGTCGAATTCTTACGAAGGTGGAGAATTATTATGGTTTGCGGATCGCACTAACGGGGAATGATAAGGGTTTTATCAGCCAGTATGAGGAGACGTCGGGGGAATCAAATACACAACGCAGAGTCAGTGGACGTAAATGAGAACACAAACCAAACAGACGAAGACGTGATACCGGCTGATTGATCAGATCAACAACAGGGAGGTGGGGTCCCAGCAGTAGCACATCATTAAATTATGTTATAAATGTTTTATTCATTAGCATAATTAATTCATAGATGATCAATGAACACATTATGAATGCAGGGTTATTGTGAACTGTTACCAAAGATTGATTAAACCCTGCAACAATACATTACCAATCATAGGTGATTTGCTAATATTAAATAAAGGGGACGATTGAGAGGTAGGCTACATTGTTATTTTCCATTCATTATCCTCTTTAGAGGATATGTAGGGCCGCTTTTCCGCTTTTACAACCCTAACCTTAACCACACTGTTACCTTAAACTAACCATAACCTTAACCACACTGTTAACTTAACCCTCGAGTCAACCTTCAAAAAACCCACTACCTGTCTCCCTAGTGACCGAAACTGCGATCTCAGTAAAACATATCTTTTTCGTGTATTGTTCCCATTTTCTTTCATGAATATCATTAGTAACTTCAGTCCTCACCATACATATCGAATATTTATTCATTTTCAGGATTTTAACCATTTCTTAAATTAGGGTTAGGGTCACGGTTAGGGTTAGGGTTAGGGTTGGGGTTAGGGTTAGGGGGTTAGGGTTACCCTAACCCTAACTCTAACCCTAACCCCCTAACCTGTCCAGTACTGCGACTAGGGTGAAAGGTGTGACACTTGTTGTGCACACGCTTAATAGTGATTGTTTTTAAAAAACAAACATGGATTATTTTAATGTGAGTCCAAGATGTGATACTGAGCAACTTTTTTGGCATATACATAAAATCTAGCCAGCGCTATCCACAAACACACGTGAAGAAAACCCTAACCCTAACCCATTTGAGCAGAACTGCGACAAGGGTGACTCGAGGGTTAAACTAACCATAACCTTAACCCTAACCTTAACCACACTGTTACCTTACATTAACCATAACCTTACACTAACCGTCCATAACCCTAACCTTAACCACACTGTTACCTTAAACTAACCATAACCTTAACCATAACCTTAACCATACTCATACGGGCCAACCCTCATACGGGCCGTCACGCCCGTGCACGCGGCACTTTGCTCTGGGCTGCATTTCTCCCGATCATTCAATACATTGTTGGAAAGTTTAATTTGCCGCCTTTCGATCGTCACCACACTCAACCTATTGTGTGCTTCGGGTCTCGAGTTACAAGATGAAATATCCGGTGAGCATCATTTGACAAGCCGCTCCAACGAGTGACCACGTCCGGTTGTAAAAGGTCCTGAACTGACCAGGCACCGCTGATGGCGAAAATGTTTGAACACCGTTCAAACCAAGGAGCGTCTGCTCTGGAAGTGATCCCAGACAAGCGCTGATTGCAACGAGAAGGGAGCAGAAGAAGACAAACAAGTGCTTTGTTTTGACTCGGGCGTCTGAATGAATGGAAGTGGACGGCCATTTTGGATAATCACGCTGAATTATTGCGGTACACACATTACAAAAACCTTTGTAAAACACAAATTTTCTGTGGGATCTTTATAAACTTTGGACTGTATGACTATAAGACTTCAGGCTATGGAACCCTTATGTTTTCCAGCTCCTACCTCTCAGCTGGAACCCAAAAACAGGCATCTGGCAACAAGTCAACACAAAGGTAAGGAGCAAAAAACTAGTGTAGGTCAGTGGCCAATCAGAGCGCAAAACGCGAACGCGGAAGCATGAACCGGTTGCCTATCGAATAGAGACGACGGTGGGAAGACGTCGGTTTTTCGATCGATAGGAGTAGCACGTTGAGAGACTGCTCAAACAAGATGCCTAAGAAGAAGAAGATGTCTTTATTGGAGATAGAGTCAGAGTCATTTAAGAGATTGATCGATGACATGAAGGGGAGTGAGTGGTGGTGGAAGGTGCACGAAGCAACTTATGGAAACTTTAGTTTTAGTGGTTGGCCCCGACCCGTGGAAGACTGTCCAGGGTTTTGGGTGGATCAAGATGGGAGCAAGTGGAGTGAGGACTTGAAAAACAAGTGGAGCTGGGAGGAGTGGAACTTGCTCATGGAGAGCTTTCTCAAGGAGGGGGAGAACGACAGCGATAGGGGTGAGAATAGCCAGGGCAAAGGAAAGGAGTCGGGTGGTGACAGTATGGAGTATAGTGGGGAGGAGAGTGAGGGAGAAGGGTGGGAAAAGGTGGAGAAGAAGAGTAGGGAAAGTGAGGGGAAGGGGAGTAAGAGGAAGAAAGAGAGGGGAGATAGTTTGAGTGGGTCAGAGGATGAGGGTAGAGGAAAGGGTTTTACAGAAGGGTTGAATGTAGTGGTGCGATTTGAGGGAGAAGATGGAGTTAGGAATATAGAGCCGGGTCAGCTGTCAAAACTCATTAGAGCACAGTTAGGAGAGGTAAGGTACGGAAGGGTGTTGGGGGATGGGAACTTGTTTATAGGGTGTGTACGTTTAGTGCAGGTAGAGAAGGCAAGGGAAATGAGGAGCATTGGCAAAGTGAATGTCTGTAGAGTAGTGAGAGTAGGGGAGAAAAGGGATGGTGGTTGCAAGGGGGTAATTAGTGGAATTCCAATCAAGGTTAGTATAGAGCAGCTGGTAGGGGATTTGAAGAGTAACAGGCGTAATGGGAAAGTTAAGAGTGCAGAAAGGATGAAGAGAGGAGCAGATAGGATAGAGTCGGCGACAGTAGTTATTCAGTTTGAGGGTGAGGTCTTTCCTAAAGAGGTGTTTGTAGGGTATATGGTGTTTAGGGTTAGGGAGTTTGTTCAGAATCCGCTGAGATGCTATAGGTGCCAGGAGTTTGGCCATATAGCCATTACGTGTAGGAGGAAGCTGAGGTGTGCGAGATGTGGCGGGGAACATGAATATGGGAAGTGTGGAGAGGGAGTGGGGCCAATGTGTTGTAGCTGTGGTGGGGAGCATAGTGTAGCGTTTAGGGGTTGTGAGGTGATGAAAAGGGAGGTAGTGGTTCAGAGAGTGAGAAGGGAAGGTAAGATGTCGTATGCAGAGGCAGCTAGGGTGGTAGGTCAGGGAGATCAAGGTAAGGGACAGGGGGTTGGGGAAGGGCATTTGGCAGAGAGGGTAGTGCAGGAGGTTAAAAAGAGGGTGTGGAGGAGAAATGTTATATTGTGGCCTTTGTGGCAGAGGTTGTTAATGCTACGGCTTTGGTTAAGGGCAAAACGGAGAGGATTAAGGTGATTGTTAGAGTGGCAATTCAACATTTGGGCATGGAGGGTCTTACATGGCAGGAAGTGGTTAGGGAATTAGAGAAGGGGATTGTGAGTATCCAAGAAGTCCAGAGTCAGCTTGTGGGAGGCAAGGAGTGTCTCGCAGAGGGGGGCTCAGTCAGGGAGGAGCAGCAGTAGCTGCACTTCATGGTGGGGAAGGGGGGAAATGGACACTGTAGGGGGATAAAGGATTCCAGAAGATGGCGCTAAATGCGGTAAAGAAGAAGAAGAGGACTTGCAACCGTACTACTAGCGTAGTATAAGAACTGAGGAGGGCAGTAATACGCCATGTACACTGCCGGAAATTCTAAAGAAGAAGAAGAAGTAGAAAAAGAAGAGCCTATAGGCATGCACCTGCCGAGGATTCACTTTCAAACCTGCTTTCACTGTTGGAATTGCTTATCTATACCAAACAATTGACAACTGTTCTGTTCAACTTCATCATCATTCATCTTTCCTTTGGACAATAAAACCCTGCAAACTACATCGGCTGCAGGTTGGACATTCAACTCATTCAACATCCATAACTTTGATTGCTGAGTTAGGAAATATCTAAGTGGGTGCATCATTCGATTCATTGGGGAGCGACAAGCGGCCACTACACCACCTCATACCTGTATATATATATAAAACAAAGATACCAACCATACCTATAGATATATAAAGATACCACCACATACCTTTAAATATATAAAGATACCACCTCATACCTGTAGATACGTAAAACAAACATACCACCCATACCTATAGATATATAAAGATACCACCTCCTCATACCTTTAGATATATAAAACAAAGATACCACCAATACTTATAGTTATATAAAGATACCACCACATACCCGTAGATATATAAAGATACCATACCACATCATACCTGCAGATAAAAAAGACACCACCTCATCATACCTGCAGATACACTCCAATGATGAACGTCTGAAGAGCCAACTTCCACATTATCACCTTAGAGAGAGGAAATTCAACAAATTACCAATTTTATATTAAATGACCACGGAAATGTAATATCCTCTGTGTGGTGCATATGGTAGCCTGCAATTCTAAAAGTTACAGGAAGCCAGTGTAGAGTAGCTAAGACAGGACTAATGTGTTTCCTCCTTTTGGTATTAGTTAGTAGTCTAGCTGCAGAGTTTTGAATGAACTGGAGTCTTTCAGTAGTTTTCTTGGGGAGACCATGCAGTGAATAGTGCATTGCGGTAGTCTAGTCGGCTAGATATAAAAGCATGAATTGGTCGTACCTTCGCTGTGTTTCTGAGATGAAAGAAGGCAATTCTGGTCACTTTGTTTAAATGGGCGTTGAAGTTCAAATCTGAGTCCAGGATGACACAGAGACTTGTCACCTCCGGTTTAATCCAAGTGGTTAAACTTCCTAGATTATTTGTTAGCATCTCTCTTTTTGATTTGGGGCCAACAAGTAGGACTTCAGTTTTGTCCTTGTTCTATTTGAGAAAGTTATCGTTCATCCATTTGTTTATTGCTGATAGGCAGTTGGTAATGGAGTTTATTGCTGTTGTATCATTTGGTTCAGCGGATATGTACAATTGTGTATCATCCGCATAGCTGTGGAAATCTATACCATACTCTCTGATGATGTCGCCGAGCGGTAGCATATAGAGAGAAAAGAGTAATGGACCTAAACAGCTGCCTTGTGCAACCCCATAGCGACTCTTATGTTTATCTGATGTATGGTCTCCTGACCTAGACTAATATAAAACATGCTTCCTCTGATATATGTTTTGATCCAGTTCAACACGCAGCCAGAGAAACCAATACGCTTTTCAAGTCGATTTATTAGGATGTTGTGAATCAATAGTATCAAAAGCTGCACTGAGATCTAATAGGATAATGATGGAGATTTGATTTGCATCAGAGTTGAGTCTGAGGTCACTAATTACCTTTGTGAGTGCAGTTTCCGTACTGTGGTATCTGCTGAAATCTGACTGAAAGACTTCTAAGATGTTGTTTTCTTTAAGATAGGAGTTTATTTGGACTGAGACTATTTTTTCCAATATTTTACTGATAAATGGTAGATTTGAAATCCAGAACTCTCTCTAGTGAAGGGAGGCACAGCCTGTTTACACTGTGGGGTTCATAGTCCACTGCCTCAATATCTTACACATCACTGATGTGACTGAGCTTACTCAATATAGGGCTGTAGGAATAATGGCCCATTGGCATTAAAGCCAATATCCGCTGTTTGTGGATGAATGTTGAATGGAATATAAAGGTGCTGTAAGTGGCATTTTTTTGTTTGTTAAAATAAGTGGTCTACACTTGGTCTATAATAGCTCTACATTCTGATAGGCACCAAAGGGTCACCCACAGTTAAAGAGTCAATACAGTAGGCTACACTTTTCTCTCCCAAAGGTTCAAAGTTGCCGGTTGGCAAACGCCCAAACTCCTCAGTAAATAGTCCACCTAGACCAGGGGTCAGCAACCTTTACTATCAAAAGAGCCACTTTTCCCCCCTCCCACAAAATAAAATGCTCAACCTATTTACCCTTAAAATGAAGATGACACAGTGTATAACGTTTTATATATCCCCAAGCATACCCCACATTTAGCATAAAACGCCTGACAATTGCATACCCAAAGTAATTTGCGATTTATTATACTTTATACTTATAGCACAGTTTGTTGCATTAATGGAATTATAAAGCAACAAAAAGAAAATGTTTGACTTTTTATTGCTGTTTTTACCTGTTATAACAAAGGAAAACCTCAAACTCAAAAGAGGAGAAAAAAATACTGGTGTCTGTAGACCGACTTGAAATAAAACCCTGAACTATTCAGGTATATTTGAGTCCTTCCCTTATTTGTGGAACATTTATAAAATAAAAAGTAGTCCACTTTGAAAAAAGACTACCATGTGTAGACCTACTTTTAAATAAAACACAGAAAAGGAGAAAAAACATTGGCATCTGTAGACCTACTTTGAAATAAATCCCTGAACTATGCAGCTCTATTTGAGTCCTTCCCTTATTTGTGGAAAATCTATCAAATAAAAAGTAAATTTTTCGTTGTTCGCAAATTTCGCACCACATATCAAGCATACAGGTAAGCCTGCATTTGTGAGGTTTTGCCCGCTGCTCACCACCTTTTCTCTGTTTCTTTAAAGCCTACTGTTAGAAATTCCCTTCTCACTCACTCTCTCTAGCCCCCACCCTCTCGTTCTTTACTCTCGTTTACTCTCAGTGGCCACACCTGGACTATTATCAATTACCTCTCGCACCTGTGGTGGCAGGCTAATTAGTTCCCCTGTGGGCTTTAAATACCAGGGCTCTTCCCCTCGTTTCGGCGTGGGGTCGTGTTGTATTCATGCTGAGTCATATTCTCTAACATCTAGACTCTTTCGGGAGATCCTCTGGTCTACCAATGCTGTAAGATGGATCTCTCCAGCCTTGAGATGTTTGCTCCAGCCTTTGTCTGCTGTCGCCGTAGCCTGTGGAGGAGACTGTTCTGCGCTCCCTGTAACTTCCACGGGAGGCACCCCAGCGTTCCACTGCAGACCCCAGCGCAGCTGTTCGTCCTGACGCACATCTAGACCAACGCGCATCTTCCGGACCCTCGGGCTTGGCACGCTCTCCAGTCACCAGCGCGCAACGCGCATCTTCAAGGGCTTTGGCCACCTGTCGCCGTTTGCCTGGAGGGAGACATTGTACTGCGCTCTCTAATTCTCTACGGGAGGTATTCCAGTGTTCCACTCCAGACCAGCGCGCCAGATGCGCTCAAGCCTTCGCCACCTGCCGCCGTTTGCCTGGAGGGAGACACTGTACTGCGCTCTCTAATCCTCTACGGGAGGTATTCCAGTGTTCCACTTCAGACCTTCGAGCTTGGCACGCTCCTCCGTACCAGCGCACAGACGCGCATCTTCCAGACCTTCGAGCTTGGCACGCTCCTCCGTACCAGCGCACAGACGCGCATCTTCCAGACCTTCGAGCTTGGCACGCTCCTCCGTACCAGCGCACAGACGCGCATCTTCCAGACCTTCGAGCTTGGCACGCTCCTCCGTACCAGCGCACAGACGCGCATCTTCCAGACCTTCGAGCTTGGCACACTCCTCCACGCAGACGCACCAGATGCGTCTCTCTGTTCCGACGCGCACACCAAGGTGTGGCGCGCACTCTGTTCCTCGGCTCCGACAGCGGCTACCCGGTGGACGACACCCTCGCCACCGCCACTGTTCCGACGCGCACACCAAGGTGTGGCGCGCACTCTGTTCCTCGGCTCCGACAGCGGCTACCCGGTGGACGACACCCTCGCCACCGCCACTGTTCCGACGCGCACACCAAGGTGTGGCGCGCACTCTGTTCCTCGGCTCCGACAGCGGCTACCCGGTGGACGACACCCTCGCCACCGCCACTGTTCCAGCTCTCTGTTCCGACGCGCACACCAAGGTGTGGCGCGCCACTCTGTTCCTCGGCTCCGACAGCGGCTACCCGGTGGACGACACCCTCGCCACCGCCACTGTTCCAGCTCTCTGTTCCGACGCGCACACCAAGGTGTGGCGCGCCACTCTGTTCCTCGGCTCCGACAGCGGCTACCCGGTGGACGACACCCTCGCCACCGCCACTGTTCCAGCTCTCTGTTCCGACGCGCACACCAAGGTGTGGCGCGCCACTCTGTTCCTCGGCTCCGACAGCGGCTACCCGGTGGACGACATCCTCGCCACCGCCGCTGTTCCAGCACCCTGTTCCTCGGCTCCGACAGCGGCTACCCGGTGGACGACATCCTCGCCACCGCCACTGTTCCAGCACTCTGTCCCTCGGCTCGGACAGCCAGCCACCCGGTGGCGATGCCCTCGCCCCGCTGCTGTCCCTGTACCATTACGCATACGCCTGGGTGAGTTTTGATTGTGATGTCACTCACCCAGCGTAGTGCCCTTGCCCCCGTTCCCGCTGCTGTCCCTGTACCTTTACGCATACGCCTGGGTGAGTTTTGATTGTGATGTCACTCACTCAGCGTAGTGCCCTTGCCCCCGTTCCCGCTGCTGTCCCTGTACCTTTACGCATACGCCTGGGTGAGTTTTGATTGTGATGTCACTCACTCAGCGTAATGCCCCTTGCCCTCGTCCCGCTGCTGTTCCTGCACCATTACGCATACGCCTGGGTGAGTTTTGATTGTGATGTCACTCACCCAGCGTATTGCCTCCTTTAGTTCTCACTTAGTTATTAGTTTGGACATTTCATCTCCCACTCTGTTTTGTTCTCTCGTGGATATTATTTTGGACATTTCATCTCCCACTGTGTGTTTGTTCACACGAAGATAGTATTTACTTTGTTACTTTGTTATTTGGACTGTTCTGCATCTGCTCTGTTTGTTCCCTTTGAATATTAACCCTCTCCTCTGTTCTGCAGAGCGGCCCAGATGTTTTCCCACCAGTCCCCAGTTCCTCCCTGTCCCCAGCCCGCCTCCGCGGGTCTCCGTCCCCAGTTCCTCCCTGTTCCCCAGCCCGCCTCCGCGGGCCTCAGTCCCCTCTGTCCCTAGGTCTCCTAGTCCCTAGTCCTCTATCCCTAGTTCTCCTAGTCCCTAGTCCTCTATCCCTAGCTCTCCTAGTCCCTAGTCCTCTCTCCCTAGTTCTCCTTGTCCCAAGTTTACCTAGTCTCTAGTTCCTCTGTCCCTAGGCGTTCCCTTAACCTTCCCTTAGGCGTTCCCTTACTTTCCCATAGTGTTCCCTTTCCTGCCCGCCTCTTAAAGGCACTTTACCTTCCCCTCTTGTGTTATTCCAGTGTTTTGTGTTTTCTCCCTTAAAGGGACAGTGCCCTTTTTCCCTGTTCTAAATAAATATCTGTTTCTTGGCAAACCATCATACCTGTCTTGTGTTGTGCGATTGGGGTCGGTTACAAACCATAACAGTACGACCCCACCAAATCGACGACCCCAGCCAGCACAGACGGTGTATGTTGAGTTTGCCTTTTTTTTTTCTTGTTCCCTCTAGCTCCCCTGTTAGCCCTGTTAGCTCCCCTGTTAGCTTGTTAGTCTCCCCTCTAGCTCCCCTGTTAGCCCTGTTAGCTTCCCTGTTTGCCCAGTTTAGCTTCCCTGTTAGTCCTGTTTAGCTCCCTTGTTAGCCTGTTACTCCCCTGTTTAGCTTGTTAGTCTCCCCGGTTAGCTCCCCTGTTTGCTTCCCGTTTTGCCCTGTTTGACCGCCCTGTAGCTAGCCATGCCCTGGCGGCTAACCCAGTTTCCCTCTGCATGGCCCCGGTCTGCTAGCTTGGCCCCGGCTGTTAGCACAGCCTCTATGTTAATGCAGCCTTGCAGCTGGCATAGGCCCTGTAGCTAGCCAGGCCCAAGCAGCTAACCCGGTCCCTCTGCATGGCCTCCACTTTTTTGTGTAGTTTATCCCACTGCTAGGACTGCCCTTTCAGCTAGCAAGGTCAGTTTTTCTCACACAGCTAGGACTGTCCTTCCAGCTAGCTTGTGCTCTCATGCTGGTCCAGCCCTGTCTGCCAGCCTAGCTCCGGCAGCTAGCGCAGCCTCTATGTTGATGTAGCAGTACAGCTAGCATAGGCCCTGTAGCTATCAGTGCCCTGGCAGCTAACCTTCCCTCTGCTAGCCCTTTCCCGGTGCTTCCATGGTTACCCCTTAGCTACCCTGCTTGCCCCTCAGTTCCTCTAGACCAGTTGCTCTAGACCAGTTCTCTAGACCCAGTTCCTCTAGACCAGTTCTCTAGACCAGTTCTCTAAACCAGTTCTCTAGACCAGTTCTCTTGCCCAGTTCGCTAGACTAGTTCTCTAGACCCAGTTCCTCTAGACCAGTTGCCCCTCTGCTACCCTAGTTACCCCTCGGCGACCCTGTTTCTTTTGCTAGCCCCACTCTTGTGGTGGCTTCCCCTGCTGGCTTGGCCAGTACCTCTTGTTTTGCCCCCTGCCACTCTGTCTGTATTTGTTTTGGGTCGCCGGGTGGCTCCCGTTGAGGGGGGGGTACTGTGAGGTTTTGCCCGCTGCTCACCACCTTTTCTCTGTTTCTTTAAAGCCTACTGTTAGAAATTCCCTTCTCACTCACTCTCTCTAGCCCCCACCCTCTCGTTCTTTACTCTCGTTTACTCTCAGTGGCCACACCTGGACTATTATCAATTACCTCTCGCACCTGTGGTGGCAGGCTAATTAGTTCCCCTGTGGGCTTTAAATACCAGGGCTCTTCCCCTCGTTTCGGCGTGGGGTCGTGTTGTATTCATGCTGAGTCATATTCTCTAACATCTAGACTCTTTCGGGAGATCCTCTGGTCTACCAATGCTGTAAGATGGATCTCTCCAGCCTTGAGATGTTTGCTCCAGCCTTCGTCTGCTGTCGCCGTAGCCTGTGGAGGAGACTGTTCTGCGCTCCCTGTAACTTCCACGGGAGGCACCCCAGCGTTCCACTGCAGACCCCAGCGCAGCTGTTCGTCCTGACGCACATCTAGACCAACGCGCATCTTCCGGACCCTCGGGCTTGGCACGCTCTCCAGTCACCAGCGCGCAACGCGCATCTTCAAGGGCTTTGGCCACCTGTCGCCGTTTGCCTGGAGGGAGACATTGTACTGCGCTCTCTAATTCTCTACGGGAGGTATTCCAGTGTTCCACTCCAGACCAGCGCGCCAGATGCGCTCAAGCCTTCGCCACCTGCCGCCGTTTGCCTGGAGGGAGACACTGTACTGCGCTCTCTAATCCTCTACGGGAGGTATTCCAGTGTTCCACTTCAGACCTTCGAGCTTGGCACGCTCCTCCGTACCAGCGCACAGACGCGCATCTTCCAGACCTTCGAGCTTGGCACGCTCCTCCGTACCAGCGCACAGACGCGCATCTTCCAGACCTTCGAGCTTGGCACGCTCCTCCGTACCAGCGCACAGACGCGCATCTTCCAGACCTTCGAGCTTGGCACGCTCCTCCGTACCAGCGCACAGACGCGCATCTTCCAGACCTTCGAGCTTGGCACACTCCTCCACGCAGACGCACCAGATGCGTCTCTCTGTTCCGACGCGCACACCAAGGTGTGGCGCGCACTCTGTTCCTCGGCTCCGACAGCGGCTACCCGGTGGACGACACCCTCGCCACCGCCACTGTTCCGACGCGCACACCAAGGTGTGGCGCGCACTCTGTTCCTCGGCTCCGACAGCGGCTACCCGGTGGACGACACCCTCGCCACCGCCACTGTTCCGACGCGCACACCAAGGTGTGGCGCGCACTCTGTTCCTCGGCTCCGACAGCGGCTACCCGGTGGACGACACCCTCGCCACCGCCACTGTTCCAGCTCTCTGTTCCGACGCGCACACCAAGGTGTGGCGCGCCACTCTGTTCCTCGGCTCCGACAGCGGCTACCCGGTGGACGACACCCTCGCCACCGCCACTGTTCCAGCTCTCTGTTCCGACGCGCACACCAAGGTGTGGCGCGCCACTCTGTTCCTCGGCTCCGACAGCGGCTACCCGGTGGACGACACCCTCGCCACCGCCACTGTTCCAGCTCTCTGTTCCGACGCGCACACCAAGGTGTGGCGCGCCACTCTGTTCCTCGGCTCCGACAGCGGCTACCCGGTGGACGACATCCTCGCCACCGCCGCTGTTCCAGCACCCTGTTCCTCGGCTCCGACAGCGGCTACCCGGTGGACGACATCCTCGCCACCGCCACTGTTCCAGCACTCTGTCCCTCGGCTCGGACAGCCAGCCACCCGGTGGCGATGCCCTCGCCCCGCTGCTGTCCCTGTACCATTACGCATACGCCTGGGTGAGTTTTGATTGTGATGTCACTCACCCAGCGTAGTGCCCTTGCCCCCGTTCCCGCTGCTGTCCCTGTACCTTTACGCATACGCCTGGGTGAGTTTTGATTGTGATGTCACTCACTCAGCGTAGTGCCCTTGCCCCCGTTCCCGCTGCTGTCCCTGTACCTTTACGCATACGCCTGGGTGAGTTTTGATTGTGATGTCACTCACTCAGCGTAATGCCCCTTGCCCTCGTCCCGCTGCTGTTCCTGCACCATTACGCATACGCCTGGGTGAGTTTTGATTGTGATGTCACTCACCCAGCGTATTGCCTCCTTTAGTTCTCACTTAGTTATTAGTTTGGACATTTCATCTCCCACTCTGTTTTGTTCTCTCGTGGATATTATTTTGGACATTTCATCTCCCACTGTGTGTTTGTTCACACGAAGATAGTATTTACTTTGTTACTTTGTTATTTGGACTGTTCTGCATCTGCTCTGTTTGTTCCCTTTGAATATTAACCCTCTCCTCTGTTCTGCAGAGCGGCCCAGATGTTTTCCCACCAGTCCCCAGTTCCTCCCTGTCCCCAGCCCGCCTCCGCGGGTCTCCGTCCCCAGTTCCTCCCTGTTCCCCAGCCCGCCTCCGCGGGCCTCAGTCCCCTCTGTCCCTAGGTCTCCTAGTCCCTAGTCCTCTATCCCTAGTTCTCCTAGTCCCTAGTCCTCTATCCCTAGCTCTCCTAGTCCCTAGTCCTCTCTCCCTAGTTCTCCTTGTCCCAAGTTTACCTAGTCTCTAGTTCCTCTGTCCCTAGGCGTTCCCTTAACCTTCCCTTAGGCGTTCCCTTACTTTCCCATAGTGTTCCCTTTCCTGCCCGCCTCTTAAAGGCACTTTACCTTCCCCTCTTGTGTTATTCCAGTGTTTTGTGTTTTCTCCCTTAAAGGGACAGTGCCCTTTTTCCCTGTTCTAAATAAATATCTGTTTCTTGGCAAACCATCATACCTGTCTTGTGTTGTGCGATTGGGGTCGGTTACAAACCATAACAGCATTGTTAGTCGTGAAAGCAAATTAATCTGTCTACTCTGAATTAAACCCTCTATTTTCCTCAGACTTTCAGTTTTTTGGATTTATCCGGTTAGTTTACTGGGGGGTCGGAAACTCAAGATTAGCCACTTGCAGACGGCAGGGAGAGGCGCGGGGTGTGACGTACTGTATATTTTAGTTGATGAAATATTTGTGTTGACTAAATATTTTAGTTGATGAAATATTTTTTCATTTCAGTGTCACAGTATGACATCGATCTCCAAAATAAGAGAACAGAAAAAAGTTTTTAAAAAAAATCGAATTAATTTTTTTAATTGTTTGGGCCAGGGAGCCGCAGCTGATGCAGGTTGCCGACCCCTGACCTAGACCAAGGAGCTGATCGTGGATTTTAGGAGAATACAGCAGGGGACACACACGCCACTGTGGATCAATGGGGCAGTTATGGGAGTCCACATCACAGAGGACCTGACATGGACAACACACACAGACACTGTGGTAAAAAAGGTAAAACAGCGCCTCTATCACCTGAGACAATTAAGGAAGTACAGAGTATCAGGGAAGATACTCCAGTCCTTCTATTCCGGGGCTGTGGAGAGCATCCTGACTGGGAATATCACTGCCTGGTTTGGCAATTGCACTGCCCAGGACAGGAAGGCTCTACAGAGAGTGGTGCGCTCAGCAGAGCGTACTACAGGTATTGCACTACCACCCCTGCAGGACTTATACAATAGGAGGTGCAAATCCAGAGCCTGCAGAATAATGAAGGACCCTCACCATCCCAATAATAGCCTGTTCAAGCTGCTGCGGTCAGGCAAGCGCCTCCGCATACATGCAGCAAGAACAGAGAGACTCAGACTCAGCTTCTTCCCCAAGAGGCCATCAGAACACTGAACACTGATCTCTCCACACACACAAGCACGCATGAACACACTCACACACACACACACACACACACACACACACACACACACACACACACACACACACACACACATACACACACACACACACACACACGCACACACACACACACACACACTAGGACAAGAAGGCCCTACAGAGAGTGGTGCGCTCAGCCGAGCGTACCACGGGTATTGCACTACCCCCCCTGCAGGTTCTATACAACAAGAGGTGCAAATCCAGAGCCTGCAGGATAATGAAAGACCCTCACCACCCAAATAACAGCCTGTTTCAGCTGCTGAGGTCAGGCAGACGCCTGCGAACCCCAGCTACTAGGACAGAGCGGCTTAGGCTCAGCTTCTTCCCCCAGGCTATCAGAGCCATGAACAATGAACATTGAGTGCTCAGAACATTGAACTATCCACACACAAGCACACATGAACACACACACGACACGCACGCTGTGCACGCTCACACACGAGCAGCCACTTAACACTTTAACATGAGCGGGCACACACTCATGTCGCACACACGCACACTTATGGCCAAAGGAAAGGACACTTTAAATTAGAATAACAGGAACAGTGTATTGCACTACCAAAGCTAACTAGCATGTCCCATATGCTCTGTAAATAACTATGTACAGATACCGAGATGTCACTCCATGTTACCTGTTACCTGTTTACTGCACAATGTTGTTTTTCATTTTTGATTCTATTATATGTTGTACCACTGTATTGCACATCGTTGCGGGCAAGACCACCCGCATTTCATTGTATACCTGTATGCCGTGACAATTAAAACTCTTGACTTGACTTGACTTGACACACACACGCACGCACGCACGCACGCACGCACGCACGCACGCACGCACGCACGCACGCACGCACGCACGCACGCACGCACGCACGCACGCACGCACGCACGCACGCACGCACGCACGCACGCACGCACGCACACACACACACACACACACACACACACACACACACACACACACACACACACACACACACACACACACACACACACACACACACACACACACACACACACTCAGACAAATGTGAAGACAATTGTAAACAGTTGACAAAGGGGTGCATATCTGTGTACAGATAATGTCCGGCAGCAACAGGTGCCAAATACTGTCAAATTACAGTAAAATCAAATACATTTACAGATTACAACCTTTATTGCCTATTGCACAAAAATTATTTGTGGCTAATAGTACTATCTTGTATGAACTTGTTTCCTTTTGGGGAAAATCGCAGTTGAAATTGGACAACACGCCTTCCCCAAAATGTGGGTTTTAGATGTAATCTGTTGGTAAGTAAGTTAACGGTATAACAGACAATGCTAAACGAAGTGGTCATCAGTGATGCCACAAATTACTTGTAAAAATAATCTGATTACTGATTACTCCTTTAAAAAGTAATCTAGTTACTTTACTGACTTTACTTTGAAAGTAACTAGGTTACGAAGTCGTCGTCCCCCCCTGCTGCTGCCACAACATAAGAATAACAACTGTTTTCTTTTAAAATAATGCTTTATTGAAGGTGCATAATGTCATAAATCATGATTGGCTGCTCAGACAGGTCATCATGAGACGTCATCAGCCATCAGGCCATATAAGGTCACACCTGGCTCTCTTATCATCAGCATTATGAGATAGTAACTAAATAGTAACGCACAGCCACTTGGAAAAGTAACTGTAATCAGATTACTAGCTTGTAAAAAGTAACAAGTTAGATGACTATTTACTGAAAAAAGTCATCAGATTAGAGTAACTAGTTACTTGCATGGTCAAGAGGAATGACGTACCTGAACGGATACCCGGTGAAAGAGCAGGTTACACCTTTCTACCAAAGGTTCAAAGTTCCCTGTTTGCAATTGCCAAAACTCCTCTGTAATACAGCATATTTAGTCATACGTTTCACCAATAGTCTATTTCAGACCAAACAACTCGCCTCCAGGCCTATATGTCGCAGACCATTTGGATATGGTGCACACAATGTGTTTGCATAACATAACAGCCTATAAGCCATTCCTCTGTTTTTGAGCGTGCCTCCATACGTCGCATATTTACATTTGACATTTAGTAATTTAGCTGACGCTATTATCCAAAGCGATTTACAAGTTGTTGTTGTTGTGACCAATTCATTAGAGATAATAATTCCACTCGTTACCTGTTGAAAAGTTACTGCACGCTCCCGCCACGAGAGACAAAGTGGATATAGGATGGAGTTGAGACCATGAGAAAAAAATATATATGATCGAGCCTCTCTCTCTCTCTCTCTCTCTCTCTCTCTCTCTCTCTCTCTCTCTCTCTCTCTCTCTCTCTCTCTCTCTCTCTCTCTCTCTCTCTCTCTCTCTCTCTCTCTCTCTGGTCTCTCTCTTCAACTTCCTCAAAAACATCATTATTGTGACAATATTATTAGTATTCCTTCCTGTTTAGCTGTGTCCAACGAAGTGACTGTTATGGTTTGTACAGTGGTGCAGTCGTAATATGGGAACTGGTAACACGCCACGCACGCGCACGCGTGCACGCGCGCCGGACCGCCGGTACGTGCATGTGTAGCCGGTGTGATCTTGTCTGCGTTGTGTTTTTAGTCGATTCGACCCCTGTTAAGGGATCGCCCTGAGTGGGAGTTGAACCCCGGACGCCCGCGTCGCGGGCGGCATCACAGACCACTAAGCAAGAAGTGAATTCACTTCTTGCTTCCGGGTCTGGATGCCTCTGGGGAGTGAGTTTACTTGCAGTACCGCTTACCATCCACAGCCACGTCACTACTTGTACCCGTGACTGTGGATATACTGCGGTACCTCCGTTACACTCACCCCCCTAAACTCACTCCACCCAGGGCATCCGGGTCTAACGGCACCACATGTAGCCGGTGTGATCTTGTCTGCGTTGTGTTTTTACTCGATTCAACCCCTGTTAAGGGATCGCCCTGAGTGGGAGTTGAACCCCGGACGCCCGCGTCGCGGGCGGCATCACAGACCACTAAGCAAGAAGTGAATTCACTTCTTGCTTCCGGGTCTGGATGCCTCTGGGGAGTGAGTTTACTTGCAGTACCGCTTACCATCCACAGCCACGTCACTACTTGTACCCGTGACTGTGGATATACTGCGGTACCTCCGTTACACATGCGCACAGAACAGATTTTTTTTTTTTTTTGAAATAGCGAAGCTGAAAAAGGTAGCAGGAACATTAGAACAGAGAACATTAGAACATATACAATTAGTCAACTGAATGCTTTGTATCTTGTTTGCTAATTCAGGTTAAAGACAGCCGATTTAACCAGCATATTAAGAGAGCAAGACTGTCTATCTGGTGTATGTTATGATGAATTGAAAATGGGGGACCCTGATGTAAACAAGACGAAAGTCTTGGTCTGCATCCCCTTAACAATTGTATGCATGTATTGAGCTGTACTGTACCCGGGCGTTGGAGGTCGTGCAGGTATAGCGAAACTAAGTTTGCTTTGGATAGGCTGATTCTGAAGCTGCAACTTTCTTCTCTTGGGGAGCGGCGGTGGCATCGTTGGTTCAGGTTGCGTTGCAGGTAGGAACATGATACTGTTGTCAAATGATCTGTTTATATCGGTTTGTATTTGCGGGCGGGGGCGTGGTTGAAGACGCGCTTTTGTTATGGGTGGCCGGGTGTACTCAAATGATCTGTTTATATCTGTTTGTATTTGCGGGCGGGGGCGTGGTTGAAGACGCGCTTTTGTTATGGGTGGCCACTGGCCGGGTACTTAGCGCACAACGAATGGATAGAGCGCATCTTTGTGCGCGCGTACTTCTGCCTCAGTGATCATCTAGTAACACGGCGTGTAACCGCGTGTGACCACGACTGCACCACTGGGTTTGTAAGCAACCCCAACAGCACGACGCAGACAGGTAGTTCAATGTTAGCCAAAAACGAAGGCCGTGTTTATTTTTACAAACAGAAATGTGCGACAATATGTTACTCCAGTTGAGGGGAATGTCCTTTAGCAAAGTTGGGCTCTGCAGCTCTGCAGCTTTACGCTATCCCACTCGAGGGGAAAAAAGAAACGTAGAATGTCATTAGTCCAAAACGTAGAAAATACAAGGCAGAGTCCAGTAACAAAACAATTCAACAAATCTTCAGTGTTTAACGAAACACACAAAAACGGACGAGGGCAGTGAGTCCAGGACAAAAACGAGGATATAAGTTCAGAGGAAAATAGTCTTCCAAAAGACTCACCAGGAGCAAGGTCGAAGTGGAAAACGAGGCACGGGTCCACGGTGAGGCAGAGAGAGAAAACAGCAACAAACTCCAAGGGACGGCGGAGAAGCAAAACGTCTCGCACTGGAGAAACACGAGAGGGAACAGCAGTAATTGGTTAGACTAGAAGTCTTTATTTATCATGCAGTTTAACACACACGCGCGAGATGGGCGACCCACAGGAACACACACACACATGCACTGAGTCGCCGATGAAATGTCTCTCTGCACTTTTCCCATCCCGTTGTCCTTCCCCCCATGGGCAGCCGGGAGCAGATAGGGCGTCAACGTGAGCCGCGTCCCGGGGACCAATCTAAGTGCTCCTGTCCGTCTTCGTCAAGGACGCCACAGCGTTAGCGATCTGTTGTGCATGTTTTTCCATTGGGTTTATCTTATCGGGGGGGAAACCCTTGCGAGCACGGGGAGAACATGCAAACTCCACACAGAAAGGCCTGGGAGATACCCCACCTGAGTCCCTGGCATCATGGAAACCTGGTCCCCAAGCGGAAATCGAACCCTGGACCTACTTGCTGTGAGGCGACAGTGTTAACCACTACACCACCGTGCCGCATATAGAGTAGAGTTGGTGGTGACAAAACGACCCGACAATGAATGTTCTGCAAACCGTGTATAAGAGTCCTCCCGACGAGCTGATTGGAAACTCCTCTCAGGTGCATGATGGTAATTGACGCTGAGAAGCGCGCAGTGCTGGGCCAGCCCTCACAGTACCCCCCCCCTCCACGGGAGCCACCTGGCGACCGGATGGGAATGATGGAAGTCGGTGATTAGGGCGGGTCCATGATGAGCTGGCGGGAGACCCAGCTCCGTTCCTCGGTACCGTATCCCTCCCAGTCCACCAGATACTGGAAACCCCGTCCTCGGCGTCGGATGTCCATGAGCCGGCGAACCTTCCACTGGGGGTGTCCATCCACCATCTCAGGAAAAGGCGGATCTGGGGCAGGAGGCATCAGGGGACTGAGAGAGACAGGTTTTACACGGGACACATGAAACACAGGATGAATCCGCATGGAGGCTGGAAGCCTTAGACTCCGCCGTGGGACTGAGCACCTTCCGGATCTCGAAAGGGTCAACGAACTGGGTGTTCAGCTTCTTGGCGGTGGATTGAAGCGGGAGATCCTTGGAGGAGAGCCACACCCTCTGCCCTGGTTGGTATGTTGGCGCAGGGATCCGGCGTCGGTTAGCTCCCCGACTGGCGCGCTCCGATGCACGGAGCAGCGCAGTCCTGGTGATCTCCCAGACACGACGACACCGGTCGAGATGAACCTGCATGGAGAGAACTGCCACTTCCGACTCCTGTGCTGTGAAGAGAGGGGGTTGGTAGCCCAGAGATACCTCAAACGGCGAGAGGCCGGTGGCGGAGCTGACCAGGGAGTTGATGGCGTACTCGACCCAGGGGAGGAACCGGCTCCAGGATGCAGGCTTCTTGGTGGCAACACACCGGAGAGCAGATTCTGGTTCATTCTCTCCGTCTGCCTGTTAGTCTGTGGGTGATAACCAGAGGAAAGGCTAACAGTGGCCCCCAATCCCTTACAAAAACCCTGCCATACCTGGGAAGTGAACTGGGGCCCCCGGTCAGAGATGACGTCCTGGGGAAACTCATGGAGGTGGAACACGTGGCTCGTCCGGAGGTCCGCCGTCTCGGAAGCAGATGGAAGCTTGGGAAGGGCCACGAGATGGACCCCCTTGCTGAAACAATCCACCACTGTTAGAATGACTGTTTCCCTGGGAGGGTGGAAGGCCAGAGACGAAGTCCAACGCCACATGGGACCAAGGACGGCTCGGAATCGGAAGTGGCTGCAGCAGGCCGGCGGGTGCTTGGTGAGAGGCCTTGCTGCGGGCGCAGACCGTGCAGGCCAACACGAACTCCCTGACGTCGTTCCTCATGGTGGGCCACCAGAACCGACGAGCCAGGAAGGAGAAGGTGTGGTGGACGGCAGGGGCGCGGCAGGCAAACCGGCTGGTGTGGCCCCATTGGAGAACCCGGGACCGGACAGAGTCGGGGACGAAGAGGCGACGAAAAGTTATGTTGCTTGGCGCAGGATGGAAACATAGGGCACGCTTGACAACGGTCTCGATGCCCCAGGTGACTACTCCCACCTCCCTGGCCTCAGGGAGAATGGGAGTCGGATCTTCCGTAGTTGGATCCTCCTTGGTGTGTAGCCGGGACAGAGAGTCGGCCTTCGTGTTGCGGGACCCAGGACGAAAAGTCAAAGAGAAGTCAAACCGACTGAGAAAGCTAGCCCACCTTGCCTGCCGGCCGTTGAGGCGCTTGGATGCGTGGATGAACGTCAAGTTCTTATGGTCAGTCCAAATGGTGAACGGTTCCTCGGCCCCCTCCAGCCAATGACGCCATTCCTCCAAGGCAGCTACCACTGCCAACAGCTCCCCATTCCCTATGTCGTAGTTCCTCTCAGCAGGAAGGAAACGACGAGAGTAGAAGGCGCATGGATGGACCTTATGGTCCGTCGCTGACCGCTGGGACAGGATAGCCCCTAGTCCAGTATCCGAGGCGTCCACCTCCACGATGAACTGCCTCTTGGGGTCTGGGTGGAGCAAGACCGGGGCGGTGGTAAATCTGTTCTTGAGGGAACGGAACGCAGCGCAGGCACTTGTCTTTAATGTCCGTTGATAATTCATCAACTCTCCTGGCCACGGTGTTTCGAGCAAGACACATATTAGCATATTAATTGCTGTCCCCTCCCCTCTCTGGACTCCATCTACACCTCACGCACAGTCACCCGCTCTGTTAAAATAGTCAACGACCCCTCTCACCCAGCACACCACTTATTCCAGCACATGCCCTCAGGTCGCTACAGGTCCATCCTAACCAGACACACACGCTTCACAAACAGTTTTTTCCCCACAGCAGTCCGAACACTGAACACCCTGGCCCGCCCCACTTTGCACAGACGGGCAAGCATCTGTCACTGACTGACACTGTTACCGTGACTGTCCTATATGTATTTATGTATCTATTGTGGGATTGGGAGGTGGGAGGGGGGCGTTTTTGACGTTTTTGATGTTTGATGTCTGTTTCATGTTTGATGTAACCAGTGCTCAACAATCTGTACCGAAAACAATTACCACCAACCATTGTTGTGTGGCATTAAAGTATCTTGTTGTATCTTGTATCTTGTAACTCTTGCTTTTTTTTCGGGGAAAATGCTATCCACTGCCTTCACCAGTCTTCAATAAACTCGCCTTCTGTAAAAGGGTTGCACCATCGCCACTTCATAGCTTGCTTTGGTGCAGTTTTCCTTTGAACGACAATGCTCTGTTCATTCGCAAATTAGGCACACCACACACACTTGCTTCTGTTGTGGTAAAATGTACTTGGAATGATGTAATTTGTAACTTTGTTTGACCAGAATGCATGCATTTTTTATCCTGAGGGCAGTTTCAGCCTCAAGCGTGGGAACACCCTCAGGACTGTTGTGACATTATTAATTTATATATTTAATTTATACATGACTATTTTATTTTTCATTATTCTGATTTAACTGATGGTTTTGTCATTGTCGTTATTATTATTATTATTATTATTATTATTATTATTATTATTATTATTATTATTATTATTATTATTATTATTATTATTATTATTACTGTTATTGTCCTGTGATGTCTTGTTTATTAGTATTGTTATTGTATTGTATTGTCTTGTTTCATGTTGAAAAGGGAAAATAAAGAAAAACTATTTGAAGAGGACTGTTGTGACAGTTGTTAATCAGGATAACAAGGACAAAGGAGATGTTAATCCAAATCAATGCCCATACAATGGAGACCAAAATCACTTGGCCGTGTGACAAGTTGCAGCAGGAGCAGCTGCCCTGGAGAGCAGAAACGACATACTTGCTCTGAAAACATATTATACTGGATTAGGATGAAATACAATATTGGAGTGGCTTTGATTGGATTAACAACTCTATAAAGAAACCAAGAAACATATATAGATCATTAGAATGAGGAGTCAAGAGGTTTATTTATCACACACATACCAGGGCAGACAGGACATTAATGTGTGCATACAGGACATGAATGTGACTTGTTAAGTTAAAAAGGTATATTTGAATGTCAGTATTATTTCAAATGTTTATAAGATGATAGAACATGCATTTTCTATTTCTCTTTTAAATGTTTATATATAAAATGTAAGTTTACTTGCAGTATCAGTAAAACGCCAATGTCTGTTTTTATCTCATATAGAATGCTTAGTATTGAACTGTAGTTAATTAATACACTGTTTTAATGCTGGATATATATAGATCATTACACTAAAGATACGCCCTAGAAATGTTTTATTATGTCAAATGCTACACAAGTAATGGCTCTGATGAACCGTCCTTGGAGGGGAGGCCACAGCCACAGCAGACCCGAAGGTGAAAACTGCTACACGCCCATATTAGGAAGACCTGAACAGGAGGAAGACAATATTTTAATGTCACTTTGATTGGCCAGGTAAGTGTGACAGTGTATGAGGTCATAATGGGTATAAAAACCCCATCTGAAAGTATTAGGAGGGAGGTCAGACAGGCCGTCTGGACCTCCGTCGCCCCATCTTGAGATACTGTGCCATACGTGAGTAACTGTGCTTTTGAATGTATATTGAACAACTGTTAGTTGACTAGATTAATGTAAGGTCAATGCACTGGACCAGGTGAATGTAACGAGTATTGATAACCATGTAATGCACAATATTATCATTTTTCCCTTGTGTTGAACAAAATTCTCTCTGGGGCTCACCACCTCAATAAATATGGGAAAACAACTGACCTTTGTTGTGGACAGCAAACTCATTTCCCCCCTAGCTGTCTTCAGAAAATTGTGTTAGATAATTACCTTTGGCTAGTACAATATACAACACTGTATTTAGTGAAAAAACATTCTAATTTCTACCGCTCCTGGAAGCGGTAGAAATTAGAAGCGGCCCTCTTCATCAACTTTTCTTTTTTTAGGTGCATTCGCTATTATTGCAGGATACATGGCCTCGCTGAATGAATGGAGTTGTATTCCAGTATTACGTGCACAGTATACGGTAGGCGCGCAGCATTCTGGACATAATATGAGGGTCACGTGGAGACAGCTATTGCTAGAGAAGGTGCTGCCACCCTGAGGTGAAGAAAGAAATTGCAACTTGAACTTTTATGAATAATTATAATAGGTTCACTATGTATATAGTATGCCACTGTTACGATTGGGGGTGCTAATGAAGATGAGAACACAGTTGCAGACCAGGAAGAGAGGAGGCAGAGACGGCAGGGTAACGTGGATATATATATAGGCTTTACTTGGAGACGACACGATACAAAACGGAACATAAAATGGCTCAGCCGAGCTGGCTCTAATACAAAACGAAACTGAAGGACACGAGAAAACAAAGAGGAACCAAAACGGAATACTAAACTACTTACAACACTAATGACAACACAGCAAGGCAAGGGAGACACGACGAGCAGGGGAACACCAAGGTACAGGAGGAAATGACGCCACGAGGAAGTGAGGAGAGACCCACACTTAAATACAAACACTAATTACAATGAGCAACACCTGGCAAGGCCAGGCCAAAACACAGAATCAATCAACACTAAACTAGACACAAAAAGCAACATCACACACAACAACCAGACAGGGAGAGACATCAAACAAAGACAGGGATGGCCCAAGATAATAAGTAAGAAGAGATTACCTCTATTATCTTAAACCAGGCCAAGATGGCCGCCTGCACCATCTGGCTCCTCTGGCCACTAGAGGGAGGTAGGGAACCAGGTAGGAGACCACTGTCAGGAGGTAGGGAATGTCCAATGTCATTATCATAACTGGCCCAGCAAGGGCTGGGCCTGGGGACGTTACATGTCACTATGAATTGAAAATGGGGGACCCTGATGTAAACAAGACAAACGTCTTTCTCAGGTCTGCATCCCCTTAACAATTGTGTGTATTGAGCCGTACTGTATTGTACCCATTCTGCAATCTGTTAAATAAAGTGTTCATTCATTCACATTCTAGGGGGAGGAAACTGTACATTAGGAGGGGGTTGGGTGGGGGATGGGTTTTGGACATTTACGGGGGGGACGTTTCGAATTGCAGCCTCCCGTAGGTGCTCTTTGAGGGCGGTTTTGAAGGTGAGTATGAAGGTTAGTGGTTTTTTATTTGATTTGATTGAAGAAGTTGGTTTTTAGTCGACGGTGGAAAATTTTGCGGGTTTCTGCTGTCCTGACTGTGGTGTCATTCCACCATTGTGGAGCGAGGACCGAGAATAGCCTGCTTCTCTTTGATGACCCCCCCCCCCCCCGTCCCGCCTTGACGCGGGTATCTCCTCTACAGGCAGCATATGGTTTAGTAGGACCTACAGCCGCGGTGTTGACATTTCTGCCGGGAGCGTTTTCCGGACAGCTGACTCATACAGACACGGAGCGGAGAGGACCCAGGGCCAACAGGAAGGACGTTTTACTCTGCCCAGTGGCTTCCTGTTTCAACCTCTCCGGTCAGATGGAGGAAGTGGGACGAAGTCAGATTCACTCTCGTTTTGCACAAGGAAGCCATGACACATACACACACACACACACAACCACATGCACACACACACGCACACAACTACACGCACAGACACATTTTACATTTTACATTTTGTCATTTAGCTGAACGCTTTATCCAAAGCGACTTACAAGTTCATTTACGACAAGTCAGCAGGAAGGGTACAATTCTTACAGCTGAGTAACAATGTTCATCAAACAGTGTTGAAACTTGAGTGCTGCAGTCTTGAGTGCATAGTAGTAGAGACATATTGGCTATAGTAGGAAGAGTGCATGATAGTAGAAGACAGTAACACACACACTATGTAGTTTGAGACATCATTTACAGTTTCTGTTATACTGAAGTTCAGTGCTGAGGAATAAATACAAGTGAATTGAATATTGGGCATTCATGAAATATAAACCCATACAATAAACACATTCAACATTGAGTCATAACTCACAAGTACAGTAACAGTGAGGAGTAACACACACTCTGATAATAAACAGGTTGATGTTGCCATCTAGTGGTAACAAAAGAAAAACAGTATAAAAGCTTTCACCCTTCATTATACTGTGAACCTACAAGGTATCTAACTCAAGCATGTTTAATCAGAATCAGAATCAGAAAAGTATCTAACTCAAGCACATTTAATCAGAATCAGAAAAGTAGTTTTCACATACAAGGAATTTACTTTGGTCATTTTCGGTGTAACATTAACGGACAGACAGTAACGGATAGATAATGAAATAAAAAGGTGGGGTAAAATAAAATTAAATATGAATCTAAGTTAATAAGATAGAAGCCCAATAGAATAGAATATAATTATGAAGACAAAAGAAATAGGCCAGGGCTGTACAACTGTAAAATAAAGAGGTTGAATAAAATAAAATGGGATATGGATGTCCGATATTATCGGCCTACCGATATTAGCATTAAAATGTGATATCGGAAAATATCGGTATCGGTTTTAATTTTTTTTTTTTTTTTTTTTTTACATTTCTATAACCTTTATTTACCCAGACAAGCAAGTAAGAACAAATTCTGATTTTATTTATTGTCAAAAGTATGCATAATGTGTTAATTCCACAACAAGATGTAATGTTAATTACCTGAAATTATTAAATTTTTTGGGGAGGAAAACCCTGCATATATCGGTATCGGTTGATATCGGTTGATATCGGTATCGGAAATTAAGAGTTGGACAATATCGGTATATCGGTATTGGTAAAAAATCCTATATCGAGCATCCCTAATAAACTAAGTTAATAAGATAGAAGCACAATAGAATAGAATATAAATAAAAAAAATCTTTTTAAATAGGCCCGGGCTGTACAACTGTAAAATAAAGAGGTTGAATAAAATAAAATGGGATGTAAACTATATGAAATATAAGCACAATAGAATATAGTACAATTATAAGTAAAGTCAAGTAAAGTAACTAATAGTAAATGTAAATGTAACACTGATTAGAATAGAAATAACAATATAGTGGGATGGGATAATTAGAAAAAATCAAACCTCGACTCTTCTGATATTTCTAAGTTCAATGCCATCTACATCTTCAACTTGGATGGTGTTTTCCTCTTCAGGTTGGACACCGCCTGGCACGTCGTCCTCTTTGGGACCAGGCGGGGCCTTCTTCACTGTGGTGTCTTTGAGGACCTTGGAGATGAGCCTCTCGTAGAACCACTCCAGGTCCTGAGCGTCCTCAGGCCAGACCAGGTATTCTCTCTTCTGGATGAAGGTCCGGACGGCCTGGTACTTCATCAGGTGGTAGTGGGGCATCTTTGGTATATTTCAAATCAGTTTTAGTCATTTGAAAGTGATTTTGTATTTAGTTAGTTCAGTTCAGTTCAATTAACTTAAATTCAGTCTCGGTTTGTAGCAGGGGCGTATCTAGACCCAGCACTTCAGTAGGGCACAGAAGGGCACCAAAAAAAAATTTGGCCGGTTTTGGCCGGTTTGTGGGCGAAAATGGGTGGAAAACTATTTTTTTTTAACTTTATTTCGGTTTTAGGGTTAGGTTAGGGTTATGTTATTTAATTATTTTGGGGAGACAGCCCCCCAAACTCCTGAAATGCATAGAAATCTATGAAATAAATAAAACAATCTGACATTTATATTAAAAAGAGCTAGCCACCCAAACCCCTAAAATACATAGAAATCTATGAATTTTGGAACAGTTACTATATATATAGTCAAGAAAGCATTTAGTCATACTTAAAGTTTAAAGTGCTTTACTTGCATTGAACATTGCATTGAACATTGAGGAGACATCATTAGAAAGCACAATGTATGTTTCCATAGTTACGCAGATGACACACAATTGTACATCTCCGCTGTACCAAATGATCACACAGCTATAAACTCCATTTCCGCCTGTCTCTTAGCAATAAACAAATGGATGACGAACAACTTCCTAAAATTAAATGAGGGCAAAACTGAAATCCTACTAGTTGGTCCTATAACAAAAAGAGAAATGTTACAGAGCAATATGGGGCAACTTACTCCTTGGATCAAACCCGAAGTTACAAGTAAGTAACCTACACTGGCTTCTGGTAATATTTAGAATTGATTTCAAGGTCCTCCTCCTTATATACAAAGTATAAACATTGCGATCATCTACTACTGGTATATTGAAGGTTCCAAGCCACAGTCTAAAGAAAATCAGTGATGCAGCCTTTGCTAACTATGCACCAAAGTTATGGAACACACTACCTATGGACATTAGGGAAGCTAGATCTCTTAATATTTTCAGAAATAAGCTAAAAACGTACCTCTTCACCATAGCCTTCTAATACACCCCGCTGTTGATTGTACTGTAGCACTATTTTACTCTGGCCATTCTATTGCATAATTTTACTATCTATTCTACTATTCTATTATTGCACTGTATTATTGGTGTGCAAACCAGTGTAGTAACTTCCTAGCTTAATCTTCGTACTCTGCGCTGTGTTTAAACCTTAAAAAGCTCTTTGAAGTACTACTTAGCTACAAATGCAGATAACCATGTATATGATGGTTTTCTGCTCGTACACCTTCAGAGAACACGGCGCGGCGGTTGAAGAAATCGAGTTCTGAGCAGTTTGAAAAGGAACCCGTGTTTAATAAAAAGGATTTCAATCAATACAAATCAAAGATTTGAAAGAACAATTGCAATAAAACCTGATGGAAGACCTCACTATGCCGAGGTTCACCAGACTTTAGGCTAAATATTCAATATCTATGGGCATGTCTCGTCTCGGCTTCTTCAGATGGTAGGTTTTTTCGGCCGTCTCTCTGCTGCGTGGTTTCCTCAGTCTGTTGTGGAGAAAAAGGGTGTGTGTTCTTTGTTGCTTCCTGGGTCTCTGTTCGGGTGAGTTGTTGTGATCCTCCTGGTACGGAGTTTTTACTAATATCAAATTTAGGCTCCGCCTCTAATGTTACGGCAAGCGGGCGTTTTCCAACCTCTCCTCGAGTGTTCCTATTGGAGGACACTTACTCTCAACTCTCATTGGCTAACTCCTTATCGTGACGTTTTACATCGAATTGCGTCACGATGTGGTTTCAAATGGTCTTTTCTTTTGATCTTACTGCTCTTTTGTTTTCAGCAGAGACAAACTGGCATCTCCCATGGCAGTTTCATTGTTGGACCAGATGGCCTAGGGCCCTGGGTTGTAAAATCACCCATGTTATTGACTTTCCCAGGAAGGATCAAACGAGACACTATCTCTTACTCAATAAGCGTCTGCCTGTTTCAACCCCCCTCCACAGAGATTTAGAGGAAGCCTGAACCAACAGCTGCATTACTAAGTCAGAGGTGTCTCGTTTCTTGTACTTTAGGAGCGGGGGAAGAAAAGTGTATGTATTTTACCTCTGTGTTTTCGCCATTCTGTGCTTCATGGTATATAGTACAATAAACACCAGTTTGGCTGGAATTCTACTACAGTTTCCCCGGTTTGGGGATTGATAATCCCCAAGATACATGTTAGTAATTCCTCAAACAAACTGTTTACAATTACCTTAACCTTACTGTTTAACCTAATTACCTCAGAGCCAAACCTTTCCAGAATCCTTCTGACTCATTTTCCATATTTGTTAGTATCATTTGCTTTCAACACCCACATTACTCCCTCCCCCACTGACCGACTATGGACCCATCTTTTATTTACACAGTTCTCTATTCACGCACACCGTTTAACAATTTCCACTCATTTTGCAGGTTATATACAATGTTATCAGTTATATCAATTTCACTTCCGTCTAGGTCCGTCCCTTTATACAAAAAGATGATCGTACCAATTACCAGGTTTTAGACTATACTTTATGTGTTTTTTATCCAAATGTGTCTGTTTTGTGCAATTCACTCTGAAAGAAAAGACCTTACATTGCATTTACTATCTAAACATTTCTAAAAAAGGAGAGAGCTTAGCTAATCAAAAATCAAAAATCAAAAATTAATATGTACACGCCCTCTCCAAGGCCTATCAGTTACACTATCCCTTCCTTTGCCTATGTATATCGTTTAGGCTTCTTGATGACTCGTTGTGGTCGAGTATCTTGTTCCGTGCTAAGCACTGGTTCCTCTGGCTCTTCTGGTACCTTCTCCATGTCCACAGAGGAGAAGTTATTATGTTCCAATTCATAATCCTCTCCTCTGTCTGGTTCCTGTAAAAAACCTTCATCTTCTACTGGTGGCCAATCGTGGCCCCCTCGGTCTGGCTCGCCATAATCATCCGGGTTTTCCCCATCGTTTGGGGATAGCGCCGCCTTCACTTCGCCTTCGTGTAACGGTTGCGACGCCCCGGTTTTACCGTCAAGGTCTTGTGGTTCAGGTTCCCATTCTTGGTCCGTATTGGTTGCTTTTACACAATGAGTAACGTGAAACCACATAGGCGATCCTTCAACTTGTAAAGCCCTCTCGGTGGCTCGAACGACTTTGTATGGCCCTTCCCGTCTCGCGCCAAACCACTTGCGTCTAAATACTTTGACATAAACGTAGTCGCCTGGTATGATTTGAGGTGTAGTCTGCCTATTCACCTCATCCCCGGTTTCATGCTCCTGTCTACTGGAGACATGAACCAGAATACTTTTGTGTATCTCTGACATGTATTTTACGTACTCACGCATGTCGTTGTCCAGGATGTCCAAACTCGGACCTTTGCCTGTCGCGCGCAAACCTGGTACTACCATGCAGCGACCTAGCATCATTTCGTGCGGTGTCAAACGCAGACCGCGAAGTTCGCACGAACGACAAGCCATCAAAGCTAAAGGAAGAGCGTTTAGCCAATTCAAGCCTGTGTGTTGACAGATCTTTACCAATTTGTTTTTTAGTGTCCCGTTCATGCGTTCCACCAACCCCTGGCTCTGCGGATGATAAACGGCCCCCAATCGCTGTTTTATGCCTAAGTGTTGGAGTATTAAACGTACAGTTTTGTCAACAAACTCTTTTCCATTGTCCGACGAGATTCTATCTGGTAAACCAAAACGGGGAATTACCTCTTGGCACAGGAACTTAGCCACAGATGCTGCATCCTTGTGCCGGGTGGCGCACGCCTCCACCCACCTTGAAAAACGACAGACAACGACAAGAATATATCTCTTCTGATTAATGGGCTTAATCATGTCAATGTAATCAATTACAAGGTCTCGCATTGGGCCATTGGGCGTGGGGATATGTCCTGGTGACACACTAATCCCCTTACGTATATTGTTTTTCAAACATATTACACACCTCTGTAACACATGATCAATTTGACTGACCAAATCTGGCGCCCAAAAGCCATATTCTCTGATTTTTCTCCTTACCTCTCCTTTATGCGCATGGCAAAAGTCGTGCGCCGTGTGGATCAGCAGTCCGACCAGGCCAGCAGGAGCCACCACAAATCCACCGGCGTCGCGCCACAAACCTGAATCATCCTGACTAGCTCCCCTGGTTATCCAGAGGTTCCGTTCCACCTGACTAGCCTCCTCCTGGAAAGTCAAAATCTCTTTGTAGGTTATCTTGTCCTCCAACTCAACTCCGTGTGTGATAACCAATACCTTGCCTGCTCTGTCAGCCCCTGTCACTTCCTTGGCAGCTTCGTCCGCTCTTCTGTTCCCTCGAGACATCTTGGACTCGTCTGACTGATGAGCAGCACACTTGATTATCGCAACCTGCTTTGGTTTCATAATTGCTTCTAACAAAAGTTTAATCTGACTACCATGTTTTATGGCGCTTCCGTCGGCTTTCTTGAATCCTCTCCCTTTCCACACTGTGCCAAACAAGAAGGCGGTACCATGTGCATAGGCGGAGTCTGTTACGATATTTACACTTCTGCCCTCTGCCATGTTACATGCTTCCGTCAGTGCGACCAATTCTGCTAACTGGGCTGAACAAGGTTGTGATAATGCTTCGGCTTTTTCCACCACAAATCCTTCGCCCTGTGACCTGACCACGGAGTAACCTGCTTTTAGTCCCTCGCCAACACGATAACAAGAGCCGTCAGTCCATAATTCCAAATCTGGACTGTCAAATGGAAATGCCTGCAAGTCTGCTCTGAGTTTAGAGTACCTCTCGACTTCGACTAAACAGTCGTGGGGCTCTCCATCTTCAGGCGTAGGGATGTCAGCTGCCGGGTTCGTTACGGAACACCTGACCAGCGTCACATCTTCCTGTTCCAAAAGTCTGTAGTAGTGTTTAATGCGAGGCATCGTCAGTGCATATTTACCGGACTCCAACAGACTCTTCAAGTCATGCCTCACCATGATATCCACTGGATATCCCATCGTAATACTTGCGGCTTTTTCGTACATCGTATACACTCCAGCCATTTCTCGGTAGCATGGAGCCATCCCCATCTCTACTTCCGAGTAGGCAATTGAGTAGTACGCCATCGGCTGTGGTCGCGCCCCCACCCCTGTGTCCTGAGCCAACACCGCACACGCCTGCTTCTGATCTGGTGAAGAAGAGACGTATAGTACGAATTTCTTGGTATAGTTAGGCAACGCCAAGGCCGGCGCCTCTAACAGTCGGGACTTGATTGTTTCGAATGCCCGTGAGCCATCTTCGGTCCATACCACTTTACTGCTCAGTTTATCAACGCCCGTTTCTTTCAGCATCTCTCTCAATGGTTTCACTATTTCCGTATAGTTCTCGACCCACGGAGAGCTGTACCCCATTATACCCAGAAATCCCATTAGCTGTCGTACCGTCACAGGCTTGGGTGCCGTCCTTATGGCCACCAAATGTTCTTCTGAAATAGCCCGATGGCCCTGTGAAATTGTTTGTCCTAAATAGACCACTTTAGGTTTACAATATTGCAACTTTTTCAACGACACTTTGTGGCCGTTTTTCGCCAACAGTTGCAACAGTACCACGGAATCGCGATGACATGTTTCCTGATCGTCCGCGCACAGTATCAGATCATCCATGTACTGAATGACCCTAGAGGTCATGACTTTATCCAACCCCTCTAAATCCTCCCTTAGGATTTTGTTGAATATGTGTGGCGAATGTTTTAGTCCCTGCGGGATCCTAGTATACTCATAATGTTCATCCTTATAAGTAAACCCAAAAAAATGCTGGCACTCCTCGCTCAAGGGCACACTAAAATATGCACTACACAAATCTATAACTGTATAGTACTCGGCTTTCGACGGGATAAATGTCAATAGCACATGGGGGTCGGGGACATCGGACGGATAGTCAAGTAACACCTCGTTGATCGCTCTCAGATCGTGCACCAGCCGGTAAGAGGTATCCGGCTTCTCCACGGGTAGCAACGGCGTGTTGCTCTGGGGATCAGTTGTTTTCCGTAAGACTCCCGCAGCTAAAAGTCCTTTAATTTGTGGCTCGATTCCAGCCACTGCTTTCTCCTTCAATGGATACTGTTTCTTCCAAGGCAGGGTGGCCCCAGGTCTAAGCTCCACCTTCACAGGTTGAGCGGACTTAATTAGTCCAATGTCAGTGCTGTTCTTTGCCCACAGCGTCTCAGGCACCGCCTCCATCATGTCCTCTTGGAGGCTTGATGCATTAGGGAGTTCTCCCAGTGTCTCTTGGGATAATTGCACAGTCCGGGGATGACCCATCCCTGTGCCTTGGACCATGATCTTAATAAACCTTCTATCAGGGCTTATCCAGATCCGTTTGTTTTCTTTCATCTGTTCAAATTCTATCCCTTCAGCTTTTTTCATCATTTCGCCTATGTGTTGTTGATCACATGAGCTGATTACCTTCAAAGTCACATGGGGAACACTATCCATTATGCCGTGCTCTTTACTCAGATAGTCACTCCGTGCAATACGCAACGCTGCTCCCTGTGGCCCCAATATGATATTGGTAGCATTCAGCTGTACTTTGTCAGGTTGCACCCTCAGCCACTCCTTAGTCTGTGACGAGTCTGCATCTCTATGATACTGCAGAGTGCAGTGATAGGGGGTCTTTGGATCCCTTGCTTCAGGCATATTGGCAGTGATGAATTTCTCCCATTGTAAGGCGGGGCCAAGTAACTCTTGGTCCAATCCCCCTAGACAATAGATCTCTGGTGGTTCACTATCAATTCGTTGTACCATCTGATAGTACTGGTCTTCCCGTTCGGCTATCACGCAACCCTCCGCAGTACATTTAATGTCCATCCCCAGTAACCCCAGCCCATCTCGGCCGAGCAAGTTAATAGGTGTGCTCTCCGAGACCAGCACAGGGAGAGTCGCTTCCCTGCCTTGATATCTCAGAGTCACAGGTTCGGTAACAGCCGTCAGCTGGTTTATTCCCTCAAATCCAATTGTCCGTACATATCGACCGGACAAGGTTAGGTGCGTCGCGTCTTGGGGTTGTACTACCGTGTAAGCCGCGCCGGTGTCTGCCATCATCTCGACAGATTTATCATTCACCGTTACGCACACAATAGGCTCCTCCCTTAAAGACGACACTGACAGCTGACACCTCCCCATTGGACTCTCTGGGCCTCTTCATAGTGATGATTCATTTGGCCCTCTTGCTGGATTTACCGGGCCATTGTTCTCATTTCGGTCTTGGACTCGGGGTTGACCTTGGCCTTGCCAAGTTCTTTCCTGGTCTCCCTCTCCGGGTTGACAATCCTGTCTACACTCCCGTGCGATATGACCAGTCCCGCCACATGTCCAACACACCACCGGCCGTGGCCGGAATCCTCCCGGATTCCGGGATTGTCCTCTTCCTTTCGGCCGTGGTTGCCACTCTCTCGGCCTCTGTTGTTGGTCCGGCGCATAACCCTCTTGTGTTCCCACTTGAGCCCGTCTTTGTCCCTGTGGTTCCCCTTCATATCCTGTCCCATTTCTTGGTCGTGGGGCCGCCTGGACTAAGGCTTGAAGGTATTCCACTACCTTTACTGCCTCGGTCGGCTGTTGGTACATGATTTTACGTTGTTGCTCTGCATCCTTCTCCTTTGCTCTTTGCTCTTTCTTCCGATACAGTTCAACGTAATGCACTACTTGATCTGTATATAATTCCACGGCCATCTTTGACAATGACACCACCTCGTCCAATTTCTGCCTTACCTCTATGGGGAGACCGCTCTCAATCTTGGTTCTCAACTGGGCTTCAAGCATAGGGTCAAGTCCCGCCTCCCGACCAGTTGTGTTCTTCCACGTGGAGTAGGCTTTCTGTACGTACTGCCTGGGGTGCCCTGATGTCTCCAAAGGACCAATCGGAATTTGGTCTGCGTGCAGTCTCATTGGATAGGCTTCTCGTAGGGCCGCCCACGTTACTCCCCTGTACGCTAGGAACAGGTCCGCATCATGCGCTCCAGTCCCCACATGGCCTTGCAGGCGAGCCGCCTCCAGTATCTTTTCCATGGAGTCTTTTCCCATCACGGTTGTCAATATTTTCTTGACATCCCCCATTGCATATTCCGTGCCAACCATTACCTCCTCCAGTCTGGCAATCCAAGG
Source organism: Notolepis coatsorum (assembly GCF_963971535.1). Lineage (NCBI taxonomy): Eukaryota > Metazoa > Chordata > Actinopteri > Aulopiformes > Paralepididae > Notolepis > Notolepis coatsorum. The sequence continues at coordinate 47,000 of NW_028174754.1, forward strand.
ATTGGCCCCATTCTCGAGGGGTGGCAATTTCTCAGTCACCGATGTCATGTCCGACACCTTCAGGGGGTGATATTCCAGGTCCTGTCCCCTTATTATTATAGGAGCCATGCGGATAGGGGCTTGCGTGTTTCTCGTCTGGGCTCTTGTCTGTACACGCTCTTGTACACGCTCTTGTACACGCTCTTGTACACGCTTAAGGGCCTCTTGCTTCTCTCCTTTTTTGTCTTCCAGGTCCTTTTGCTTCCCCTCAATGCCAGCCTGCGTCCTCATGAATGTCTGATATTCCTCCCCCCCCTCTTGCATGGCCTCAGGGCCGGGTCTTTGTTCTGCCAGGACCGTTTGATCTTGGTCCAAGTCCATGAGCCCCCGCTCTATCTCCGTCAGATCATCTTTTATCCGTCCCATCTGTATCCCAAGTACGATGTCGAGAGACTCTAGATCCTCACCTACTCCAACCCTAGTCACCTGTGGTGGTATTGTGAGATCAATCTGGTGACTGTCAGGTGCTACCCCCTTGTGGCCCTGTGGTTGGGGGGAGGTATAATGCTGGGGGGGAATGAGCTCTCGAGATATAGTACGGGGCATATGAGCTGGGGAGCTTTGGGGGTGCTCCCGCTGGTGGACAGGCTCTCTCGGGTAGTCTCTCTGGGGGTTACACTCTCTCTGAGGCAGACCATGGGCCTTCTTCACCCTTTCCCACTCTTTCTCTCTTAACATTGCCTCATAGCCTTCATTACCCTTTCTCTCAGCTGCTTGTATCACTCTTGTTCGCTCCGTCTGCTCTTCAAACATCACTAGCCTATCCCTTGGTCGTTGGGTGGTTACATATTCTCTGCCTGACCCAGTCTGGGCTGGCCTTTCTGGTCGCCGTGAGGCGTCCACACCCTCTCTGTCTGACCTTGACCTATCTGGTTGCCATGAGGCGTCCACACCCCCTCTGTCTGACCTTGACCTATCTGGTTGCCATGAGGCGTCCACACCCCCTCTGTCTGACCTATTCCAGTCTGATCTATCTGGTTGCCTAGCTGTCAGCTGAATAGATGTCTTTGCTTGTCCCCTCTCTAGGTTCCCCAGATCATCTGTCAACTGGTAAGGGCTTATCATCTCTAACAAAGGTAGGATGGGATATATCGGCTCCCCCTTCTCACTGGCATATGGCGGGGGTGCTAAAGCTTCCTCAATTCTTTCCTGTTGGACCATAAGATAGGAGGCTGGGTTAGGTGAGGCTAACTGCACCGCACGTTGGGCGGTGACAGGTGTTGTCTCAGGGGCCTGGGGAGTTCTGGTGACCTGGACTACCCCCTCTACTGGCTTGTCTGCATCATTGCCATTTGCAATGGCCTTCCTTTCATTTTCCCTTTTCTCGCCTTCCCGTCTATAAGCTTTTAAAAAGCTATTTTCTTGTAGCCTTTTCTTTGCTCTTTCCTTCTCGTCACCCCGATAGGTGTATACCTCAATTAGTGTTCCTATTTTAGTTATTAACTCCAAATCAAAAGAACCATCGACTGGCCAAAGCTCCCATCTTTTATTCCATCTTTTTGATATATAAATTGCTTTGTCCAAATAATATTCGTTACCTTTTGTCGTGTCGTGTTCATTTGCAATAATTTGTACTGGACTTTCTTCCATCCACGAAATTACGGTCGACTTACCTGCGTCGGTTTTGTCTTTTATCTTTTTATATGCGTTTAGATTGTCTCGTTTCCGCCCCATTTTTCTCTTGTCTCTTTTATCTCGTAACAATGGCAACAGGCAGAACAATAGCTTGTGTAATCCCTATCTAAGTGTAGGTGTCTAGGCTTTTGTGACTATCTCCTACTCGGACAGCCAATAGTGGCACTGTGGGCCCTTCCTATTCTCTCCTGTCCTCCTTGAAATTACTATTCTTACCTGATTTGTGGTGTTCCGCGTGTCCAATCGAACTGCTGTAGATCAGAGCACACAATGACAACAGTTCTTGTTAATTTATCAACCGGACTTGTACTTTACTCTGTCTTTTTAATCAAATTCCTGAGAGGTTTCTTTCATTCACTGTACGAGTATCTTTTTTACTTTCCTCATACACTCTTAAACATGAGACAATTGTAATTGATACATGTGTGTGATACCACCCGTTTCTACTCCCTGTTTTTCTTCTCGTTCGATCTCTGTCAACACACTGGGTTCCTATGTTTCGAATTTCCGCTCTCCTTTACTTCCGCTCGGTTCTGCTCCAATTCTGATACCCCTCGGAAAGCAAAAACATCATGATTAATATAGTTGCATTAATTTCTTTCACATTCTTTTTCATTATTCAGTACCACACCCCCCAGGGGACACCTGTCACCCAGACACGTGTCCCCCAGAGGTAATCTAAAGAATGCCACAGACGCCGCGCCACGCACGCCGTGAGGTGTCGACCCTGTTTTTCTGAAAAGACCTTGACAGCCTCTCCACAGCGGCCTAAACCCACCTCACCACAGGTACACAGCAGACAGCATCCCGGCAACCTCTCCTGTGCTCCAGGCCAGTATCCCCAGAGTCCAGTGCCCTGCCGGACGGCCACACATAGCCGACCAGACCCAACACCGAACCCCGGGCACACCGCCCCACATCACACAGCCCTCCAAACTTACCTACTATGGGGAAAAAAACACAATTGTACACACAATCCTATCCCGTCAATCGCAACGCACGGTCGTCCAGGAACGTCCCCCGCCTCACACCCACACGCACGCCCCGGCCCTCCCACTCCCCAACCCTGAATGTCCACCACCCAGATCAGAGAATAGTCGCCAGCGCGGACGCCGGGCACCACGGCTTTATCGGAACGCCCACACCCACCCTGCCACCCTCCGCGCCAACCTTCATCACCATCATTGCATACGCAGGCGCAACCGAGCGGTGTGGGTCCCCCGACGCAGAACCAGCCGCGCCGAGAGACTTGAACACGTACGTCACACACACCCTGATAACATTCACACAAACTACTATAACCGCAAACATCACCACAGCACACAGCAAATACTTAACAATTGTCCATCCTATGTAACCTAACCAACTTTGGCCCCAGCCCTCCCACGAGTCCTCCTGCGTGGGCTGCATCTCCCTAGTAATATTCTTCAAATGCTCTATAACTTCCTGTATGCCGCCTATATCATTTTCGGGGATAAACGTGCAGCATTCCTGACCAATCAATGCACACGTGCCCCCTGAACTCGCCAACAGGAAGTCCAAACCCGTCCTTGACTGCAGCTCCATCATTCTTAAGGACCGTAACTCTTGAGCCTCCAGGGCCATACCTCTGGCGGTCGTAGCCGTCATATCCTCAAACACGCGAGCCAGATGGTCTAGTTCACCCATGTTTGCATACGTCCCCCACCAGGGAAACGCCACCCTGAAAAAGTGGTCCGCATCTATAAACCTCCTGCGCCTCGACTTGGGAATCGTCGGCAAAACATCTGACACCCTCATAGCTGGCACCAAATACCCCAACGCACACCTACCCCTCCACTTAATAGGCAACGCCGCGTAAGCATACTTACCACAAATCCAAAACGCCCCCCTAGGGGCCGGCGCCTCCGAATTCTTACCCCATATTCCACTCTCACCCTTGCAACCGTCCAAATATCCCACGTCCTTACCACCTGACTTCCCCTCTACGCACATCTCAAACCCAGCCGCCCTAAACGCCACCGGAATGGGGCTAGTGTCCTTAAGACCCCCATAACCCACTGCCTTATTCGACCCCTGTTCCCGGCCCAAATACCTCAACATCCTATCATGACCCACCCCGTCGCATAGGCCGAGCAGAGGCTCGTCCCTCAACACATTGGCATGACACTTCGTTAAGGGGTGTGCAATCAAGGGAAGACCTGCGTCGCCTGCTAGCGGGGCTAAGCCACACACATAACAATCCGACCTATTGGCTACCTTAGCCACAGTCCTCGCCATCCCCAAAAACAGATTACCGTGATGGTCTGGCTGCGACCTCCTACCCACTACCACCACCTCTGGCTGTCCAGGTCGCAGGTATGGATCATACATAATAGTACCGATCAACACACATAACCAAATCATTGCCACGGCACCCCCCCGAAGCATCCGTCTACTACTGTCTCTCAAACCAGGAACCATGTTTGTCTGTTCCGTCCTCCTCCTCCTCCCTCCGTCACCGGCGCGTATCCTAATATGTCCTGCAATCCCCACAAACAACAACACAACTTTATAACCGAACATACCCTCAGTCTACTGACATGAAGACCCCAACCTAAACACAACACCAGGACATGTAGAAAAGGCCGCAACGTAGCCGCCCACCGGCCAAGGGAGAACCAGGCCAGAGGGAACACATGTAACTCCATGCCGGTCTACAGACGGAAGAGGGGGGGAGGGTGGAGAGAGGCACAGCAAGTGGGGCATAGGATGGAGCGGGGGGGGGTGGTTCAAAGGAACAGCAGGGAAGTGGGGGAGGGGTGGGGGGGGGGGGTTCAAAGGAACAGCAGGGAAGTGGGGGAGGGGTGGGGGGGGGTGGTTCAAAGGAACAGCAGGGAAGTGGGGGGGGGGGGGGTGGTTCAAAGGAACAGCAGGGAAGTGGGGGGGGGGGGGGGGTGGTTCAAAGGAACAGCAGGGAAGTGGGGGAGGGGTGGGGGGGTGTGGGGGTCTCGCAGTCCCGAACAGACCTGCTCCACACCATAAAACACATTTATCATACCCTGCACTGCCCCCATGTCTCCTATGGAGAAGAAGGAAGAGAGATCGAACAGCAAGATAGCTAGAAAAAGAGAAAAGAGGGAGTGAGAGAGGAAGACGAGGAGAGAGGAGAGGAAGGAGAGGAGAGAGGAGAGGAGGAAGGAGAAAGGAGGAGAGGAAGGAGAGAAGAGAGGAAAGAGGAGGAAAAGAAGGAAAGGAGAGAGGAGAGAGGAGGAGGAAGAGAGGAGAGGAGAGAGGAGGAGATGAAGGGGAGGGGGGTAGGAAGAGGAGGGGAGAGAGAGCAGGAAGAGGAGGGGAGAGAGAGCAGGAAGAGGAGGGGAGAGAGAGCAGGAAGAGGAGGGGAGAGAGAGCAGGAAGAGGAGGGGAGAGAGAGCCGGAAGAGGAGGGGAGAGAGAGCAGGAAGAGGAGGGGAGAGAGAGCAGGAAGAGGAGGGGAGAGAGAGCAGGAAGAGGAGGGGAGAGAGAGGAGGGGAGAGAGAGCAGGAAGAGGAGGGGAGAGAGAGCAGGAAGAGGAGGGGAGAGAGAGCAGGAAGAGGAGGGGAGAGAGAGCAGGAAGAGGAGGGGAGAGAGAGCAGGAAGAGGAGGGGAGAGAGAGCAGGAAGAGGAGGGGAGAGAGAGCAGGAAGAGGAGGGGAGAGAGAGCAGGAAGAGGAGGGGAGAGAGAGCAGGAAGAGGAGGGGAGAGAGAGCAGGAAGAGGAGGGGAGAGAGAGCAGGAAGAGGAGGGGAGAGAGAGCAGGAAGAGGAGGGGAGAGAGAGCAGGAAGAGGAGGGGAGAGAGAGCAGGAAGAGGAGGGGAGAGAGAGCAGGAAGAGGAGGGGAGAGAGAGCAGGAAGAGGAGGGGCAAGAGGAAGAGGAGGGGCATAGTAGAGGAGGGGCTAGAAAAAAGAGGGAGGAAGAGGAGGGGGAAAGGGAGGGGGGGGGGGGGGGGGGGGGGGGGGAGAAAGAAAATGGGAGAAAGAGAGAGAGAGATAGAAAGAAAGAGAGAGAGAAAAAGAGAGAGAGTGAGAGAGAGAGAGAGAGAGAGAGAGAGAGAGAGAAAGAAAGAAAAAGAGAAAGAGAGAGAGCGAGAGAGAGAGAAAAACTACACACATCTGAAACGCTTTACAGCCACACACGACACACTGGTTAGGACGGGAGTTCAATGCCTCTACCGCCACCCAGTGCATAAGGTTGACACTGACGCCATCTAGTGGTCTTTTACCCACATCATAATGACACGCTGGTTAGGACGAGAGTTTAATGCCTCTACCGCCACCCAGTGTACTCTGACGCCATCTAGTGGTCTCATATCAACATCATAATTAATTTCAGTCTCACTCGCCTCACACACACAATGTCCCTTCTCACAAGCGCGCATGCGCGCACTCCGAAGCGGAGTTCACTCTTTCACCATGCCGCCTGCATACATTCAAACTTTCAGCCAATACTCTGCAAACCGTAGCTCACACTGCAACTCACCCAGCTCATTCATCACAAACGACCATTCAGTTATACTGCTATATCGCCTCAATCACAACATACAGTATTAAACTCCTATCGCCCCATTATTAAACCGTCCCAGGCGAGTCACAACGAGCTATCGTTTGTAGCATGTTGCGCGCTTCGACACGCACGCGCCCCCCACCACGAAGCTGGGTGGCGCATTTGCCGTTGCGTGTGTGCACTTTGGACGTCGCGTGTGTACCCGATTCAATATTAAAAATCGTTTCTCAGTCATATTATAAGTGCCACTTTACAGATTTAATCTATATACTTCACACATGTTAAACCTAACCATAACGCTTTTCACTCATACACAAACATCATACACTAGTAATTGTTTAACCATAGCTTGCAACATACGAGCCCACCTTAAGTACCATTCTAATGTTCACAGCCTATCGCTGCAACATACGAGTCCTACCTCACGTACCATTCTAATGTTACAGCCTATCGTTGTTTAAATTTAACACGTCCGGCGGTGCCCAGGGTAAAACTAGACTCTATTCATGCTTCATTTCTACTGTAGAAAATACTACGCAAAATGTGCTTAAGCCAATACTATAAGGCGTACTATGCACACGTTCCCCTTGCTTAACCCTGAGCACAAACCTAGACATTGTTCCTAAATACTTCCATACCTATTCTTAATGTTCCGACCACGGGCAGCGTCTCGTTCACTTATGCTAAAATTTCTACTGTAGAAAATACTACGCAAAATTGTGCTTAACTCCCTTACTGTAAGGAATACGACAGCACAGTGCGGTTAAAAATCCTGCTCACAGGACCTATAATCACACACAGCCTTGAGTCGCTACCCCTTGGTCAGAACATTTCATTTAATATCTAATTACAGTCATACTTTTAGCAACCCCCCCGTTGGTTCGAATTGAACACCCGTACACTCCATAACACTCACCTTTGGTAACTCTCCGAGCTACGCGAAAACGATCTGTTGTTGTTGTTGCCGTTCGAGGTGAAGAAAGAGGAGAAAAAAATTCTCTTTTGTTCTCGTTCAAAACGGACGTTTCTATTCAAGGGCCACAGCACCAAAATTGTAGTAACTTCCTAGCTTAATCTTCGTACTCTGCGCTGTGTTTAAACCTTAAAAAGCTCTTTGAAGTACTACTGAGCTACAAATGCAGATAACCATGTATATGATGGTTTTCTGCTCGTACACCTTCAGAGAACACGGCGCGGCGGTTGAAGAAATCGAGTTCCGAGCAGTTTGAAAAGGAACCCGTGTTTAATAAAAAGGATTTCAATCAATACAAATCAAAGATTTGAAAGAACAATTGCAATAAAACCTGATGGAAGACCTCACTATGCCGAGGTTCACCAGACTTTAGGCTAAATATTCAATATCTATGGGCATGTCTCGTCTCGGCTTCTTCAGATGGTAGGTTTTTTCGGCCGTCTCTCTGCTGCGTGGTTTCCTCAGTCTGTTGTGGAGAAAAAGGGTGTGTGTTCTTTGTTGCTTCCTGGGTCTCTGTTCGGGTGAGTTGTTGTGATCCTCCTGGTACGGAGTTTTTACTAATATCAAATTTAGGCTCCGCCTCTAATGTTACGGCAAGCGGGCGTTTTCCAACCTCTCCTCGAGTGTTCCTATTGGAGGACACTTACTCTCAACTCTCATTGGCTAACTCCTTATCGTGACGTTTTACATCGAATTGCGTCACGATGTGGTTTCAAATGGTCTTTTCTTTTGATCTTACTGCTCTTTTGTTTTCAGCAGAGACAAACTGGCATCTCCCATGGCAGTTTCATTGTTGGACCAGATGGCCTAGGGCCCTGGGTTGTAAAATCACCCATGTTATTGACTTTCCCAGGAAGGATCAAACGAGACACTATCTCTTACTCAATAAGCGTCTGCCTGTTTCAACCCCCCTCCACAGAGATTTAGAGGAAGCCTGAACCAACAGCTGCATTACTAAGTCAGAGGTGTCTCGTTTCTTGTACTTTAGGAGCGGGGGAAGAAAAGTGTATGTATTTTACCTCTGTGTTTTCGCCATTCTGTGCTTCATGGTATATAGTACAATAAACACCAGTTTGGCTGGAATTCTACTACACCAGTCAACTTACAAAAAAGAGCCTGTTGGAGGATTTCAACAAGATAAATGCAGTGCAAAATAGTTCACTATAATATTTCAAAGCGAAGTAAAAAATATTATAATAATTATTTGATCATGTTAAATGATCATTTGATCATGTTAAAAAAGGGAAAATAAAAAACATTTGTTATAAAAAAAAAAAAAAAAAAAAAATGTATCAGTGGGGCACAGATGATCATCAGTAGGGCACGTGCCCTACTGATAGTGGTCTAAATACGCCGATGGTTTGTAGTGCATTTTAAACATTTAAAATCTTTAAAGATTAAACATTTTAAACTGAAAAAAGAAAACAAGCTTTCTATCCCCAAGAATAAAGTTGAGGACCACTGTTGTAGCCTATCTTTCTTAACACATTCAGCGCCGACCCCGAGTATAGTCGGGTTAACTCGCCATCGCTTGAGCGCCAATCACGAGTATAGTCAGGTTTTAATTGTTATTTCTTTTATTAGCGATATCCATTCATTTTCATCCATCCAACCTGATGTTATCGTTGGGAATGGGTCTGAGCTCGCAAAAGGGAAAATACCGCCGCCTATCGTCTCCCGGATGGTATTGCACATCATTGGATTGGATTGGCTGGAGATGTGCATAAAAAAATTACTCCGGTCCAGGTTTTCCTTTTTGGGCATGCAGTATCATTATACCAGATGGACTGGGGACACTCAGAGCAGCGTGGATTATGTGTTTTGGATATATAACGTTGGATCAATAAACACGATCAATATTTGGAATGGCGTTCAGTAATTGGATTAATCTTTTTGCAGAACATCAGATGTGAGGTAAGGAATCTATGTTACCAGTCTTGGGTTAATCAGATGTTCCTTTCACCGCCATCGGAGAGTGTGTGTGTGTATGTGTGTGTGTGTGCGTGCCGTTGGCGCTGAGCAAGGCACGGATAAGCGATTTTCAGCCCGCTTCTGTATCGTGCATAAGGACACATATACTATCAATAATCTAGCGTTTATTTGAAAAAACGATTCATAAATCAGCCGAAAAATTACAACGTGTTTTGTGTATTCCACTAAAGGGCTATTATCGCGTCTTTCTCTGGAATTACTAGAAATCACCAAAACTATACTCGTATTCAAAATGGTATAAAATGGAAATGTACGGATGAAAAAGCAATCCGTTTCGTACATGTTGACTGCAAGCAAGTCATTGATAAGCGACGGGTGTATTAGACCCATAGCCATAATTTAAGATATATTTTAAGCACTTGCAAATATCCCCGTCCTCCCATTGATTAAAGCGTTGGCGTACTAGGCCTAATATCCCGGAAGGGGCGTGGCGCTCAATGTGTTAAAGGAACATGTCAACATTATGGGAAATACCCTTACCGTCTTCTCCAGAGTCAGACAAGAAGATAGATACCAATTTCCTCCCTGTGTGTTCAGTAGAAAGCTATCTGGCTGCAAGTGAATGGAAGCGGATATGGACCATTAGCCACTATTGGACCACTATGAATTGAAAATGTATTTCTTTTATGATTAATTGCGAATATTTTCATGTTGAGCTATAGATTGTGGATGAATAAGCACAGAAAGGTACACCATGCAAATGTTAATGCTTTATTTGTTTTAAACCAGACCATTTAGAAATGGGCAATGGAAAAATACATTGTGTTGGACAGAGGGTGGAACACGAAAAACGGCAATGACGTAACCATTACACCTCCCTATTGAGCCGTACTGTATTGTACCCATTCTGCAATCTGTTAAATAAAGTTTTCATGCATTCATTCAGCCTAGCTTAAAACTCTAGGAAACGTGTTTTTAGCTAGGCTAGCTGGTCCGTATCCACTTCCATTAATTTGTGATAAGCTAGGCTAGTTTGCAGCCGGATACTGTAGCTTTCTACTGAACGCACAGAGAGGAAATTGATCAAGCGCATTTCCCATAATGTTGCCGTTTCCCATAATGTTAATACTCACTGAAACATTTACAACCAGATACGCACCTTCCCCACCACCACCACGATCAGAACGTCTGTCAGCTCCTCCAGCATCCGGCCTTGGGCCAGCATGAAGGCCTCCAGGCACCACCCATCTATACACGGTTTCAAAGTGATGGTTATAAATCAATAACCAACCGAGTTGATTTCCTGTTGCAACGTTTGCCATTGCAATCGTCGACAGCAAATACATTTGGGTCCAAACTGTTCCCTAGCAACAGAATGCCAGTGAAACTGTCTGTATAGAGGCATGTCAACGTTAGCTTTGGTCTGTCCACTGCAATGTTGAGTTCTGTCAATAAATAGTCAATACTGGACATTGAATGGAAAGGAACAACAATGGTTGAACAATGGAACAATACAACAAAGGAACAATGGGCAATTCAATTCCACAATAAGAAATGTCTATACCTTTGTTATTTTTGTTTGAATAATAATAATGATGATGATGATGAAGAATTATTATTATTATGAAACATTGAAAACGCACAGATTAATTGTCTATTACATCTGCAAATGACAGTTGGCATTTACAATATCATCACTGGGTACTTTTATTGACGATAGCATATTATTGGATATCGGTTTGGGAAAAGCGTTCCTGTACCTTTAAGGAACTCCTTCGTCACGATGCACATGGTCTTCCTGCTGCCCCAGATGGCGTCTCTGACGTTAGACAAGTGGTCCTCGCCCGGCAGGAAGTCTCTGGCCTCGAAACACAAACGGAGTGAATTGTTCTCCGCAAACTGGGCATCCAGCTTCTTCAGCAAAGCGTCCTCCACCCACTTGAAGTCATTGTCGCTGAAGCAGAGGTAGGCGTCATACCTGGGGTCATCAGCAGGGGGCGCCGCCTGCGGGCCCTCCAGAACTCTGCCGATGACCTTCTTGTAAATAATGAACATCTGACCACGGAAGCGAGCGTAAGCTATCGCCCCGGCGGTGGTGAGGATGAGGAGGCTCGAGCAGGTGACAAAGAGAGCGAGTCTCAGATCTCGGACGGCTGCCTCGTCGTTTTCATCGCACTGAGCGGCGACCCGGCTGTACTCCAACAGAGAGACGTTGTGGAGGTCCGGGGGAAACTCACACCTGAACTCCGTGACGGGACTCAAGAATGTCACATTGGTTTTGTTCGCCCACGTCAGGAAGCTCGCCAGATTGCAATCGCAGAGGAACGGGTTCCTCGTTAGCATGAGGAAGCTGAGATAGCGGAAGCTGGCGGGGTCAGGGGAGGCCAGGATGTTGTTGGAGAGGTCGAGAATTTTCAGGCTCTTTGGGAAGACATCTGGTTGGAGATAGGTCAAGGAATTGGAGGAGAGGTCGATCGTCATCACTGAGGTGAGACCCTTGAAAATGTCCTGAGGGAGGGACTGCAATAAGTTGAACCTCAAACTGAGAAACGTTAGATTCTCAAGAGGATCAAAGAGGTCCAGGCATGTCCCCATAGCCCATATGGTCTGCAAGGAACTTCTGTCGAGATACAGTTTTTCCAAACTGTTTGAGCGAGACACTGTCCATTGCGCGGTGCACCAACGGATGAAGTTCCCACCATAGAAGAGATGTCTGAGACTTTTGAAGCCAATTAAAATATCGTAAACATCTCCCAAGTTTTGTAACCTGTTGTTGCTAATGTCCAATTCAATACTATTACTGGCAAACTTAGCAAGACTGTACACCGACTGTAAATTATTACTATCCAAATTAAGATATTCTAAGCGCGGTAATGGTGCAGGAGAACCCAGGTACGGGAGAGAGTTTCTCGTTAGATCTAAGTGTCTTAAGTTGGGAAGTCCTTTAAATAACCCAAAATGCCAATATGGTTGTAAGACAAGTCTAACACTTTAAGGTCCATCAGTCGATCGAATGTGTGAGAATAGATTTCTCCTAAGAGGTTGTGTGACAGGTTGAGTTTCTGCAGATTTCCTTGAAGACCATCAAAGGCATTTCTGTTTATCTGATTAATTTTGTTTTGGGAAATGTCAATTATTATGGCTTCTTTCAGAGAACTGAAGACACCCTGTTGCAAAGAAAATATACGACTTCCAGACAAATCCAAAACACTGACTGAACTATTCTGGAGGCCTTCGAATGTATTTGAAAATCCTTGCTCCATTCCCGAACTAATTATGAGATGACTGATTTTCGTCCCCTCAATCGCGTTGAAGAACTGTCTCGCCTGGTCAACAAGAAAGCCATTGGTGGATATGTCAAGGATCCCAAATGACACCCCTCTGAAAGGATTCCCACATTGGTCCCAGTTGAAGCCATAATCATACAATTCATTCCATTGCAAGTTGACAAGCCGGAAGTGTTTTCCCTGGAAGCCAAGCAGGTCCCCCTCACAGATGCTTTGAATTTTGTTCAGCCTAAGGTCCAACTCTGTGAAGTGAGTGAGGTTAAAAAAGAACAGTGCAGGCCGAAGTCTCCGTAATTGGTTAGACTTCAGGTCAAGAGTCTCCAAGGACAACAATGGCTGCAGATAGCTGCCCTCTAATATAGACTGCCCCAAAGAACAGTACAACAAAACGAGATTCCTCAAGTTGGACAGTCCCACGAACGCATTGGACTCCAGGCGAAGACCTCTGTTGCCGCCTAGCTCCAGCTGAGTCAGGTTTCTTTGTCTGTGGAAGGCGTTGTTGCGTATAACAAGAGGGTCACCACGCTGCGATGCAAGATCCAAGTACTGCAGCTTTTCAAGGCCTGAGAGGGAGGTGTCGTTGATCTCACTGATGTAGTTCATATCCAGGTACAGTTTGGTGATGTAGGGAGGCAGAGCAGGGACCCAGTGGTGGTGTTTAGACATACACCCGGCTATGGAACCATATAGGTTGCATGGTGTAGACTGTAGAGCCTGTGGATACCTGCAGATACAGGATTGCAACCATTAGAAAAGATTGGAACAATTGTTTACACTCTTCCTAAAAGTGAACAATGCCAGAAAAATATGTTTACATTTGCAGTTTTCTTTTTACTATACCATGTCATTCTTAAAATGATTCTATTTCATGTAATTAATAATCACACCAAAATCCTGTTGAGGCACTGTGAACCAAACGATGAAGGGCATCATGAGCAACTATGTAGTACTTATAGACACAGGGAGGTGGGGTCCCAGCAGTAGCACACAATTGTTTAGGGGATGCAGATCAGAGAAAGACTTTCGTCTTGTTTACATCAGGGTCCCCCATTTTCAATTCATGACATTTATGACATACACAACATATAGATATAAGAATCTAATCTAATCATCTAAACAAATCTAATCATGACATTTAAAACATGCATGACATACAGATATATATATCACTGACTCTGAGCACCTGAAGACTGTGCTATTAAACCAGGAAGTGCAACACTTGTCAGCAGAGTAGAGCCTCCACTACGGCAGTGCCCTGCGCTGCAACACAACTAACACAAGAGTGAACAAAAAACGCTCATGGACCCGCGGCCTGTCATTGACTGCTCGCTTGTGTTGTTCGTTGGATTAGTTTTGGATTATTTGGGCTCGCCAAACAAACTGTCAAAACGTACACGGACCTGCGGTCTCACGTTGACTGAACTCGCTTGTGTTGTCGCTGGGTGTCAGACTCTGGAGGCACCCGCCCACCTCTACCTCTGATTGGCTTACCATGACATTTTACTCAACCTCAGCCAATCGCGCTGAGGTTGGCTGAGAAGAACAGTATGCCTCTTGGCGCAGAGATCTGTCTGATGAAAAAAACAGCTTCAATCATAGACAGTAACGTGCGGCATTTTTTGGCACTAACGGTAACGGCGTTATTAACACTTTGATCGCCATGGGTTAAATTCATAATTTACCATCCCTAGCCAGCTCTATTTGTCTATGGAGAAGTTCCCCTTCTTTGCAGGGCTATAACTTTTTAAATTATATTGCTAAATTGCCATTATTATGGCCCATTTAATGTCCTATATCCATTGTTCAGGGTGTAGCAACGTTAAACTTTTTCATTCACATATTCATACTAAAATATGGTCTAAAGTATAAGTATGTTTTTATCGTTTTCTGCAGCTTTCTCCAGAACTTGATTTATAGCTCCAAATGCATTATATTGATGATGAAATACAGTTTGATAGCAATCGGCGCGAGATAAAAAATTTCAACTGGACGTGGTTCTAGAAGTTACTACGTATCATCTGATATTGACCGGATGGGCGAGGGGGCGTTTATAATTCCGTGGGCAACGTTATACCATTCATCTAGTGTGGGTCATATGGTCATCAGAGCAGTTTATATGGAATACGTTAGAAAATAACGCTGGATCTTACCGTATGTTCCTCGCGCCGTTGGACGATCGGCGTGGAGTAGACAGTTTTCGATTATGGGATGTTGATCCTGATGAACCATTTCCAGGTTGTATAATACTATATACGTCCAAATAACGTTGTTTATTGAGTTAGGGCGAGCGATTGATCATCCAGTGTGTTGAGATGGAGTCAGGCTACCGATCGCGAGTGCCCGGACGGATTATGGATGAGCACTTCCTGTTTGGCGCGCCCCTCCCTCTTGGCCGATCTGCCAATCGGCCACCGGATGGCGCTCTTGAACCGTTAGACAGTTGAGTGGAGCTCACCAGTACATCTCATGGCTCCAGAGGAGAAATATGATTTCGATCACAGATTTTTGAATTATTGATATCAAAGACGAGTTACGGCGTCTTCGGCAGAATGAGCATGGCTAGGAATGACGTCTAAACATGTCATCGGCGATTAAAGTGTTAAGATTGGAAGAGTAATCACTCGTTACTGAAAAAACTAACGCTGTTAGTATTGGTAATGCCGTTATTCCCATCACTGACCGTAACATAACCGTAACCACATTGTTACCTTAAACTAACCATAACCTTAACCCTAACCTTAACCACACTGTTACTTTAAACTAACCATAACCTTAACCACACTGTTACCTTAAACAGCACGTATCCGCTTCAAGGCCCTCGACCTAGCATACCGTGCGGCAAAGGGAACCGCTCCCGCCTACCTCCGGTCAATGGTCTCTAACTACACACCCTCAAGACCCCTACGCTCTGCATCTTCTGGCCGCCTCAGACCTACTCCTATCCAAGCTCCCGGAGGGTCATCAAAGAGAAGCCGCCTATTCTCAGTCCTTGCCCCACAATGGTGGAATGAACTACCCATCCCAGTTAGGACAGCCGAATCCCGTCCAATCTTTCGCCGTCGACTAAAGACTCACTTCTTCAACCATTATCTGAAATGATAAAAAAAAAAAAAAAAAAAAATCTAACCCCGACTAACCTTAATGTCATGCACTTGTCCTAATAAACTAACCTACACTGTAACACGCAACACTTTGATGAACATTGTTACTCAGCTGATAGAGTTATACCCTTCTTGCTGTCTTGTCGCACAGAACTTGTAAGTCGCTTTGGATAAAAGCGTCAGCTAAATGACTAAATGTAAAATGTAATGTAATGTTAAACTTACCATAACCTTAACCATAACCTTAACCATACTCATACGGGCCAACCCTCATACGGGCCGTCACGCCCGGCACTTTGCTCTAGGCTGCGTTTCTCCCGATCATTCAATACATTGTTGGAAAGTTTAATTTGCCGCCTTTCGATCGTCACCACACTCAACCTATTGCGTGCTTCGGGTCTCGAGTTACAAGATGAAACATCCGGCCAGCGTCATTTGACAAGCCGCTCCAACGAGTGACCACGTCCGGTTGTAAACGGTCCTGAACTGACCAGGCACCGCTGATGGTGAAAATGTTTGAACACCGTTGTAGCCAAGGAGCGTCTGCTCTGGAAGTGATCCCAGACGAGCGCTGATTGCAACGAGAAGGGAGCAGAAGAAGACAAACAAGTGCTTTGTTTTGACTCGCGCGTCTGAATGAATGGAAGTGGACGGCCATTTTGGATAATCACGCTGAATTATTGCGGTACACACATTACAAAAAACCTTTGTAAAACACTCATTTTCTGTGGGATTTTTATAAACTTTGGACTGTATGACTATATCAGCTGGAACCCAAAAACAGGCATCTGGCAACAAGTCAACACAAAAGTAAGGAGCAAATATTTCATTTCAGTGTGTTCAAACCTCTGTTTCTCTATTACATTAGCACTCAAAGTGATTTGTCTTCATTGTGTTATAATCTCGTCTGACTAACCACAATATCACAAATTAATATAACAGTTTAATGAAAAACAAAACAAAACAAAACAGGAATCCCCTCCCATAACTATTTTATTGAGGAAGAAAACTCGTCATAATTTCCAAGCTGTTATGTTTGAAACGTATACATTTGTATCAACTTCACTTCTGATATCATGACAGTACTATATTGTATATGTACCCAGTACCATACATTGATTTAGTTTAGCCACTAAGTGTTTTATTGTTGTCGTTTTCTTCTTCCGTTTTCACACAATCATAAGAAAGGAAGAAGAAAATGAAGGAGATACTATGTACCGTACTACTATGCTACAATACTTATACTACTACCTATCATCCTAATATGTCTATCCTACTAGACACACATACCTGCACATTTAAAAGTATGATCTGTATGTAAATGTTATAGCAGATTTGTTATTGTTTATTCTTATTTATTGTGCCTATATGTATGAAATTGCTGATAAATTATGTCTTGTTTTGTAAACTTGTCATTGCTGTAAATGAGGGTAACCTCAGTATCTTATGAGTTGAAATAAAGGTTTGAAATGAAAACGAAACATTGTCCCCCAAAAAACAACTGACCCCGTATACCATCAAATGCTTCCATCTGCTGGCTGTGTCTGGTATGTTTGTATATTTTACCATTCCACCAGCCACTTGTAATGTAAACAACCATAATTTTTTGGATAATTTATATGTATTTAGTTAATACAATTATTTGTATAGTTATAAACCACCCATACCTGCAGATGCATAAAGATACCATGCATACCTGAAGATACATACAGATTAGTGCTGTCAGGCGATTCAATTGTTTTATCTAATTAATTACAGGATTTGTAATTAATTAATCTAATTAATCACATTTTAATCGCATAACCATTTTATGCCTGATATTCTATATTCTATAATCATATTTCAAATTGCATGTGTCCGGATGGCAGAATTCAGTACTGTATCTACAAAACATTCTGTTTAATCATCTTCCATCTATTAATTTGCTTAGATTTTTCAGGTCTGGTCAATTTGAGCATGGTGTTATTCACAGTCAAAGATAAAAAAAATGTTTTATTGATATTCTCATTTGGTTCATTACAATTTACTCAAGCCTAGTAACAGACACGGTATTTCTGACACTGGGAATACATTCCCTGAGATCCATATGTCCCTAGAATCAGATACCAAGAACATGCAAATGGACCATATTAAAAAAAAAGTCTGTAAATGTGTATTCTACGTTATTATGGAATGAATGAGATACATTTCTTTTTTATAAAAATGTAATTAATTTTGAGTTAATTTTCATAACGCGATAATTTGCTGTGTAATTAATTAATCGAATTAACGCGATAAACTGACAGCCCTAATACAGATACCAACCATACCTATAGATATATAAAGATACCACCACATACCTGTATATATATATAAAACAAAGATACCAACCATACCTATAGATATATAAAGATACCACCACATACCTGTATATATATAAAACAAAGATACCAACCATACCTATAGATATATAAAGATACCAACCATACCTATAGATATATAAAGATACTACCCATACCTATAGATATATAAAGATACCACCTCATACCTGTATATATATATATATATATATATATATATATATATATATATATATATATATATATATATATATATATATATATATATATATATATATATATATATATATATATATAAAACAAAGATACCAACCATACCTATAGATATAAAGATACCACCTGTATATATATATATAAAACAAAGATACCAACCATACCTATAGATATATAAAGATACCAACCATACCTATAGATATATAAAGATACCACCCATACCTATAGATATATAAAGCTACCACCTCATACCTGTAGATATGTAAAACAAACATACCACCTCATACCTATAGATATATAAAAATACCACCTCATACCTGTAGATATATACACCAAAGATACCACCCATACCTTTATCTGAAATAATTTTTTTTTTTTAAATTATTTAAAAAAAAAAAATTATAATCTAACCCTAACTAACCTTACTGTCATGCACTTGTCCTAATAAACTAACCTACACTGTAGCACGCAACACTTGATGAACTTGTTACTCAGCTGATAGAGTTGTACCCTTCCTGATGACTTAAAAGCGTCAGCTAAATGACTAAATGTAAATGTACCTATAGATATATAAAGATACCACCTCATACCTTTAGATATATAAAACAAAGATACCACCCATACCTATAGATATATAAAGATACCACCACATACCCGTAGATATATAAAGATACCATACCACCTCATGCAGATAAAAAGATACCACCTCATACCTGCAGATACACTCCAATGATGAACGTCTGAAGAGCCAACTTCCACATTATCACCTTAGAGAGAGGAAATTCAGAAAATTACCAATTTTATATTAAATGACCACGGAAATGTTAAACGTGTGTGGTGGTAGCCTGCACATCTACCTTAATAACATCACACTGGAAGGTCTCTCAGCCTTTGGTGAAATAATAATAAAAATAATAATTGTATTTGTATAGCACCTTTCATACAGGGGATTGCAGTTCAAAGTGCTTTACATCAGTAAGAAATAAAACATAAAATCTGTGTAAAACAAGCAGCAAGAGCAAAGCATAAAGTGGGATAAAATAATGCAGATATATTAATCAATTCATATCAGAACCCCACATTCCAATAGGCTTCTGTAATCTGTTACAAAACATGATACGGTTATAGTATGCACCCAGCGGATAGTGGGGCGTAAAGATAAAAGTAAAAATAAGTAAAATAATAGCAAGGGTAAAATGAGCAGACATATAAAATCACAGTTTTTCACATTAGGATCTAACATCCCAACAGGCCACCTTGTTTATGGTTTGATTCAGTTTTAGTAGAATGTAAAAGACATGATTGATGAAATGAGCACATAAAGTGCAGACATACTATTAAGAATAAAAACATAAAAACATGGGGAATAAAACATAGATAAATAGTGCAATGTCAATCACAAGGAAATAGTACAGTATAGTGTAAAGTCAGTCAAATGCTTTGGCAAAGAGATAGGTTTTAAGCTGGCTTTTAAAAATGTCTAATGTATTGGCTTCCCTAATATTGTTGGGTAACATGTTCCACAGTTTTGGGGCGTAGTTTACAAAGGCTGCATCACCGATCTTCTTTTGACTCTTTCTGGTGACCTCTAAAGACCTGCATCTGATCATCGCAGTGTTCTGGTGGGTGTGTCGTTTATTAGAGAGTCAGCAATGTAGCTGGGTCCTTGTCCATTTAGAGCTTTGTATGTGAGGAGAAGCACCTTAAAATCAATTCTAAAAGTTACAGGAAGCCAGTGTAGAGTAGCTAAGACAGGACTAATGTGTTCCCTCCTTTTGGTATTAGTTAGTAGTCTAGCTGCAGAGTTTTGAATGAGCTGGAGTCTTTCAGTAGTTTTCTTGGGGAGACCAGTGAATAGTGCATTGCGGCAGTCTAGTCGGCTAGATATAAAAGCATGAATTAGCTTCTCTGCATCATTTTGATTTATGAATGGTCGTACCTTCGCTATGTTTCTGAGATGAAAGAAGGCAATTTTGGTCACTTTGTTTAAATGGCCGTTGAAGTTCAAATCTGAGTCCAGGATGATTGTCCTTGTTCAATTTGAGAAAGTTATTGTTCATCCATTTGTTTATTGCTGATAGGCAGTTGGTAATGGAGTTTATTGCTGTCGTATCATTTGGTTCAGCGGCTATGTACAATTGTGTATCATCCGCATAGCTGTGGAAATCTATACCATACTCTCTGATGATGTCGCCGAGCGGTAGCATATAGAGAGAAAAGAGTAATGGACCTAAACAGCTGCCTTGTGCAACCCCATAGTGACTCTTATGTTTCTCTGATGTATGGTCTCCTGACCTAGACTAATATAAAACATCCTTCCTCTGATATATGTTTTGATCCAGTTCAACACGCAGCCAGAGAAACCAATAAGCTTTTCAAGTCGATTTATTAGGATGTTGTGATCAATAGTATCAAAAGCTGCACTGAGCTCTAATAGGATAAGGATGGAGATTTGATTTGCATCAGAGTTGAGTCTGAGGTCACTAATTACCTTTGTGAGTGCAGTTTCCGTACTGTGGTATCTTCTGAAACCTTACTGAAAGACTTCTAAGATGTTGTTTTCTTTAAGATAGGAGTTTATTTGGACTGAGACTATTTTTTCCAATATTTTACTGATAAATGGTAGATTTGAAATCCAGAACTCTCTCTAGTGAAGGGAGGCACAGCCTGTTTACACTGTGGGGGTTCATAGTCCACTGCCTCAATATCTTACACATCCATGTATGACTGATGTGACTGAGCTTACTCAATATAGGGCTGTAGGAATAATGGCCCATTGGCATTAAAGCCAAGATCCGCTATTTGTGGTTGAATGTTGAATGGCATTTAAAGGTGCTGTAAGTGGAATTTTTTTGTTTGTTAAAATAAGTGGTCTACACTTGGTCTATAATAGCTCTACATTCTGATAACCACCAAAGGGTCACCCACAGTTAAAGAGTCAATACAGTAGGCTACACTTTTCTCTCCCAAAGGTTCAAAGTTGCCGGTTGGCAAACGCCCAAACTCCTCAGTAAATAGTTCACCTAGACCAAGGAGCTGATTGTGGATTTTATGAGAATACAGCAGGGGACACACACGCCACTGTGGATCAATGGGGCAGTTTTAAGTACCTGGGAGTTCACATCACAGAGGACCTGACATGGACAACACACACAGACACTGTGGTAAAAAAGGCAAAACAGCGCAGAGTATCAGGGAAGATACTCCAGTCCTTCTATTCCGGGGCTGTGGAGAGCATCCTGACTGGGAATATCACTGCCTGCCTGGTTTGGCAATTGCACTGCCCAGGACAGGAAGGCTCTACAGAGAGTGGTGCGCTCAGCAGAGTGTACTACGGGTATTGCACTACCACCCCTGCAGGACTTATACAATAGGAGGTGCAAATCCAGAGCCTGCAGAATAATGAAGGACCCTCACCACCCCAACAATAGCCTGTTCAAGCTGCTGCGGTGACGGTCAGGCAAGCGCCTCCGCATACATGCAACAAGAACAGAGAGACTCAGACTCAGCTTCTTCCCCCAGGCCATCAGAACACTGAACACTGATCTCTCCACACACACAAGCACACATGAACACACACATACACCACAACAATGTCACTCTAAGAAACAACTGTACATTAGTATATGTATAGTACTTTACCATAATTCTTAAGCTTAGCATTGTATTGTATTTTATTTAGCATTGTATTTTATTTAGCATTGCATTGTATTTTATTCTTATTACTTCTTAGCATGTCTTTTATTATCTATTCTATTTTATTATTTGTATCTTTGCACAATCGAGGCGGGCATGGCCACCTTCATTTCTTGAATCTTGAATCACCTTTACCAGTGCCCGTCGCCTAATAGTGTATAATCATTAGCATATTCCTTCAGACCAAGCAACTCACCAAAATAGCCGGCTATTCTCAGTCCTTGCTCCACAATGGTTGAACGTACATCCCACCAGTCAGGACCGCCGAACCCCGACCAATTTCCCACCATCGACTAAAAACACACTTCTTCAATCAATATCTGAAATGAAGGGGAAAAAACAAAACTACTAACCTTCGTACTGTCTTATCATGCACTTTGTCACTAAATAATCTTCCTTGACTATATTACTACCTACTGTACTATGCTAATTATGTATTTACTACTATGCACTCAAGACTGTAGCCAAGTTTCAACACTGTTTGACGAACATTGTTACTTAGCTGCCAGAGTTGTACCCTTCCTACTGACCTGTTTCACAGAACTTTGCAGAAGTTGCTTTGGATAACCGCGTCTGTAGGAGCTATTTGATTGTTTTTGTGTTATGTGTCTGTACAGGGGCATCGTTTTGGTATGGCAAGGTATGGCACTTGCCATACCTTGGCAAATGAATATATATATAGTATAAAAAAAGAAGTATCTTTAAAAAAAATAATAATAATATTCGAATGTTGATTTAGAATTTGAATGTCAACATTATGAACGAAGCTTCGAAGCTTCGAACTATTCGGTACAGCCCTAGCATGTTTTGATATTGTCAATTATCTCACTTATAGGTGACTTTTACTAAGTGACTAACTTAAATATGCCACCAGGGGAAAAAAAGGAAAATGGACATATGGAAGTTTTTTTTGTCAAAGGGCAGCATATACAAGTGATACAGGGACACAGGTAAGGTCTTACAATGGCGTAGTGATACTGATTATAACAGTGCAGTTCAGCATTCAGTAACCCAAATGTATATACTCTCTTTTAGAAACTCTGTCTCTTAAACAGTACTGTATATTTGTATATCTTGTATGTCATAAATGTCTGGATGTAACAGTACTGTTTATCTGTATGTCGTCGTGTATATCATAAATGTTATGATGAATTGAAAATGGGGGACCCTGATGTAAACAAGATGAAAGTCTTTCTCTGGTCTGCATCCCCTTAACAATTGTGTGTGTTGAGCCGTACTGTATTGTTAATAAAGTTTTCAATCAATCAACGTGTTTTTGACACTACATGTTGTTGAACACACACCTCAAAACCGTACCTAAGGAAAATTGGCTCAATTGCAAGAAAAATAATAGACAGTTATGATATTACATTCTGCTCAGCATAATTTGTATGCAAAATATTGTGGTTCCCTACTTTAGTCTGTTGACACATTTCTATACTAAATGCTTTTGTAGTCCTGTGTCATACCTAAATGTCATATAAGTGAATTGTATAGAAACAACTCACCAAAAGTGACTCAATCAAGGTATGGCTGTATGGGTGACAGAGAGGTCTCACGGTTTTTACCCCATGCACCACGCTCGTTTTAGGCTAGATTCAGACTGCAGGCCGGTCCCTCCACTCTGCAGTAAGCAGAAATACATTTATCCCGTTCCCGATACATATAGAACTTCGACCATGGCAGTATGTGAAATTATTTATACAATAAAACTACCATGACACTTTTGTGTATATAGCTAGTTTTCCTGGGCTCACATGTAGCCATGTATAGGATAAGATAAGATGAGATAAAATAAGATACAATATTCCTTTATTGATCCCCTTGTGGAAATGCGCATGTGTCATCATAGCAGAACGGGGGAGTGCACGTATGGAGTGTGTAACAATAGAACAATAGAAAGACAGTAAATATAGGTAATACACATTTAGAATAGTAATATAAAATGTGAAGACAATTGTAAACAGTTGACAAAGGGCCGGGGTGCATATCTGTGTACACTTTAAAAAAATGGTAAATGTCCGGCAGCAACAGGTGCCAAATACTTAATTACTGTCCAATTACAATAAAATCAAATACATTTACAGATTACAACCTTTATTGCCTATTGCACAAAACTGATTTGTGGCTAGTAGTACTATCTTGTATGAACTCGTTTCCTTTTGGGGGAAATCGCAGTTGAAATTGGGCAACACGCCTGCCCCAAAGTGTGGGTTTTAGACGGAATCTGTCGGTAAGTAAGTTAACGGTATAACAGACAATGCTAAACGAAGTGGTCATGGTGAATGAATGAATGAATGAATGAATGAATGAATGAATGAATGAATGAATGAATGAATGAATGAAAACTTTATTTAACAGATTGCATAATGTGTACAATACAGTACGGCTCAATAGTACACACAATTGTTAAGGAGATGCAGACCAGAGAAAGACTTG